>NC_055669.1:3597812-3757812 GCF_017976325.1 Chelmon rostratus | reverse complement strand
ATCACTGCAGCAAGGTGAGAAGTCAAACCACCTGAGGTCAGCAAAAAGAAGATTTTCAGGTGGCATTATGTAACTTTTAAAGCAGTGTACCTGGATTGTTTGTCATCATGTCACCGGTACCTGACAATGAATGGCTCGTTATCAGGCCTCAGCAGAGCCCTGTAACGAGCAGAGCATTTGAATCAGGTGTGTTGGAGCGCGGAAACATCTAAAACATGCAGGGCAGTGGTACTCCAGGACCAGGGTTGGGAAACACTGATCTAGATTTAGGGTGTAATAGCTAATAACTGCGAAGTTGCCAGACAAAACAATGATGGCTACTGCTGTGTACTACATGTTGTCAATAACTAAAAATATCCTGGGTTCAGAGGGTAAAGGAGACGAGGGGAGACTGAATGGAGGAGAAAGGGATAGAGGGGGAAGGAAGTAAGGAGAGACCCCTGGACCCTCTTTGGGTGTTTATATTGCAGTGGTAGGATATCCTGCTACATGATGAACTCATTACAGACCTGTGTAGTCTTGGTTCTGTGTGTGTGTGTGTGTGTGTGTGTGTGTGTGTGTGTGTGTGTGTGTGTGTGCTGAGTGATCATGCCAAGGGTCAGAGGGGATCATGCCAAGGGTTTGTTGAATCAGTGTAGCTGCAGTCTGTGCTGCGCAGATCCTGATGACAAGGAATCAAAAAGGATGAAGGTGTTTATTCTGAACGTGAACCAAATATTCATTTCATGTTACTTGCACAAATCTGACCGCTTATTTTCTGCAGTTAGTGTTTTCTTGGGCCGCAAACAGTGAACAAACATTGCAGATGTTTGCTGGATCTCACTGGTAGTCTCAGCATTACAGTGCTGACTTAAAGGCCAACTAGATAGAAAAGCAGTTACTGCATCAAATATAACACACGACTGTAAACAAAAACCTTTTGCTTGCAATTTTTATTTGACCAAACCACATTTCTCATTTGTATTCTTGTGTGACTGACTGTGTGACCAGTAACAAACACAGAAGGCTTCAGACAATACTTAGAAAAGATCTGTTAGAAAAACGGAAAACAGGCACAAAGCTCAGATCTAACATTATAATTAAAATGTTGATTAAAATAGAAACTAATGGAATTGTTTTGGCAACGGACACATCCTAACCTTTCTGAATATTGCACTGCTAAACCTCTTTGACATTAACTGACTGTGGGGCAAAGATACAGAGCCCCAAAACAACAAAATTCAATAAATACTATCAGACCAGTCAAAAATATACCTGAATACATCAATAATTAACATAGTTACTCAAACAATTAACCGGAAGTGGAACTGGGTAGTGAAGATAGAAGTGATTTACTGACAGACTGATGATTCACTGAGGAGAACTGCGTGTCAAGCTACCAACAGTACTGAAAGTAAAAGATTAGATGATTAGCTCTCTACAACTGTAGGACACATTATATTGAATGTTTCCATCATCGACTGCTCACACATGGAGGATGTTGGTGTGTTTCAGCACGTTCAACAAAACTGACCAGCAGGAAAATCTCCAAATCCTTGATGTGCTCCTTTAATCTTCACTGGTCAACCATTTCCATTGTGACAAATAAATACAGTCTGACATAAAACACAGGAAATAGCATTAGCTCCTGTGGTTGCAGGACACTAATAGATTTTACACATGTACACACACACAGTGAATGTGGTGATGGAGCACAGATCACCTTTCAGCAGCGCCGCCTCCAAGCAAGTGTGTGTGTGTGTGTGTGTGTGTGTGTATGGCGTGTGTGCGTGTGCGTGTGTGTGTGTGTGTGTGTGTGTGTGTGTGTGCGTGTGTGTGTCAGCGTGAGGCTGCTGCCACCTGGGGTCCGTTTCACAAAGCAGGTTCAACAAACTCTGAGTGTAACCCTGAACTCTGAGTTGATCTACTCTGAGATAGGAAACTCTGAGTTTTCGATTCCACAACAGCAGATTTGAGTTAGTTTGATTAACTCAGAGTAGGTTCACCTCGAGTTAAGCGCGTGCACCGCAACTTTAAAAAGACAGCATCAATGGAACCCCGATTTGAGGAGTCACCATGGCAACGGGGAAGCGGAAGGCTGCCTACTTCACGCCACTGGAAATTAGACATTTTAATGCGCTCATACAGCGAGTATGAACACGTTTTTAGACGGAAGTCCAACACCGCTGCAGCTGCGAAGGAGAGGGAGACGGCGTGGGAGAACATTGCTGCTCGGGTCAATGCGTGAGTATAAATGTAGTCCTTTGAAATCACAATAATATTACAGGGCAAAACTGCTTGAATGGTTGCCTATTAATTTATTTCATTTAGGTGGAGAAGCGGGGGAGAAGCGCACTTGGCAGCAGCTTAAAATGAAATATAAAAACATTGTTCAAACAGGTAAGACCTCTGCATGATCTCATGGAGGTAGCTACCTCATTTTGATCATGTTTTACATTGTAAAGTAAATATTAAGTGGCTCCCTTTCATTGTAAAATTGGTTTTATTGTGTTCATATAATGTTTTGTTTTTTGTTAACGAATGAAATAAAATTTAAAAATGAAAAAACAGTGTTCTCATCTATATCATGTTATGTTAAATAATTAAGCCTATATTTAAACTAACACAGACTTTTACTCAGCCAACAGAAAGAAGGCAGATGCATGAAGAACGGGTGGTGGCCTAAAACCTAACTGTCTGGAAAAGCAAGAACATCGTGGTCTGATAAATATCTCCCCACAAATATTTAATTCTCTGCGCAGTATCGCTGCACCTTCATCCACGGGATCATGATCAAAAGACGTTAACATGCCATGTTAACGAAAAAAGTCACCACCTACTGTGCCTAATGGACTTCCACTGACTTATATTTTTAATGATTTTTTTAATAACAGACGGCAGAACTATGCCAAAACTCGTCTGCTGACTGAATGAATGAATGAGGAAATGAATGCGGTGTGTGGTTGAAAGAGGGCGGAGACACAGAGAAACTCGAGGTTCCTTGAGTAAAACCTGGTCCCGACCAGGTTAGGTTCATAGAGTCAGTTACTGCGGTAACTGACTCAGAGTTTAACTTACCTCTGTCTGTGAAACAGGCTTGAGTTACCCCTCTTTCTCTGGTTTGACTTACCTTCCTATGTGAAACGGAAAACTCAGAGTTTCCCTCATTTCAGGGTTAACATACTCGGAGTTTTCAGTAAACCTGCTTTGTGAAACGGACCTCTGATGGGGTAAGTCATCCTGTTTACATTTTAAACAGCCAATGAACACTCTGCACTGCTGTTGGGCTACTGTTGATTCCCACTAAAGTAATAGTTTGATCAGCTTATACTATGACTTATACTATGACTAGTAATGGAAACATTACTCCACTCATCATCTCATTTCATCATTATACTTTAAGCTAAAGACAAGACGGAGCCAAAAGGAGAGAGAATATTTGACCAGAAACACGACTCCTGAATGCTAATGTTGCTCTGCGTCTGCTCAGTGTGCAAATATGTGATGTTAGCAGAGCCAGTGATGTTTGGCCACCGTGTTTAGTTGTTTTCTGCCCTCTAGTGGCAGACCCTCCAGAAACTGGCAGAGAGGACCGGTCTCAGCCGCAGGGTTATTCAGGTAAAGCAGCCTCTGCTGCCTCTGGAGGAGTTTCTGTACAAGTGAACAATATTTCTCTTCAGACCAGTTATCCATCCATTCTCCCTTCCTCCAGGTTTGGTTTCAAAACTGTCGAGCTCGTCAAAAGAAATACGTCGGCCCAAACCCTGCTTCCTCTGCCATGATGACTTTACTTACTCCTGGTCAGCTGACACCACCTTTGATGGAGGATCTGCAGTACACCAACTATGTTTCCCCGGATGCACCCCTCCTCACTACGCTGACTTATATGGATGGTAACAAACATGAGCGTGCATCAGCTCACTTTTTACAGTAACAGAACACCTCCACTGGCCACACGCAGCTAACTGTGTTCATATAAACCATGTTTGTGTAGTCTGTGTGGCTGCCAGTAAAACCAGTGCTCGGCCCGTACCTGGAGGAATCCCACTGTCACTGCACTAAAACATGTAGTTATTGTTCCAGTGATTGTTATGAAAGTAACTTGCTGATATTAATCAATAATCTCTTTGTGGCTCATTCATAATTTTTCTTTCTTTACTTCCTCAGACCAAACTCCAGACCCGCTTTTGCTGCAGCCGCTCATTTCCCATTCATTGACACAACTGCCAGTCAGCCATGCTTGAGCTACAGCCCGCATCTGGAAAGCTGAAGACAGTGATTGGCTGATGGGAAGATGAAGAGCAAGTCGTTGCTGTTTAATGGAAACAGTCCTGTGAGGATTGGATGACCAGATGTGTGCAACACCTGGGCACAGGTTAGTGGCATCTTTACTCATGATGGACTGGTGGATAAAAACAGTGACATACAGATTAGGTCAGGTGCAGCTTGGCCCAGGTCCGAGAGGTGTAGATGGACAAACTAAACGTATTATTGTCTCACTTCTTCCAGGAGGAGCCAGTGAGGTGAGGCACAGCCAGGGTCCAGGGTCTGGACTGGAACAGTGTCCTGAGTCAGAACGCTGGTACCAACACAGAGACATAGACAAACCCAGACTTATGTCTGACAGGACATTACTTCGACAACAGGCTGTTTGCCTGTCAGTAATTGAAGTATTAATTAATATTTAATTTGGGAAAATACAACATTGTATGTGATATAACAACGTCAGCCCAGCCCAGTCAGACAAGTCCATTCAATCCTGCTAATGAATCCAGAGATGATGAGGATGAACCTCTAATCATGATGAGTCTTCTGATGAGGATGAATCACCTGTGGAGCTCTCATACTTCCGTCCTGTTGCCTTCCTCTTCAAGAAGAAACAGTTTTTATCCACCTCCTCAAGCCACACTCTTGTTTTTTTTATATCTATTTTGCTATTAAATATATATCTAATGTAAATAAGTGATTGATCACAAAATGGATGTGAATTCTCATTAAGAGCAACTCTGGTCCTGGATAATTATCAAGAAATAAATGTGTACTCTTTACCAAACTTGAGCAGTCCAGAGCACCTGTCCCCTTCAACACTGTTGAAGCAGAGCCGGCTGTCAGCAAAGCCAAGATGCAGGAAGGTGGAGGAGGAGCAGCAGGAGTTTTTATATTCTGCGTTTAAATTAACATGAGACACACAATAAGACATGTTCAGCATTCAGCATCCTCTGGGTAAGAACAATGCAGAATATTCTTTCAATAACATAATTAACTGGACTGAAAAAAATCAATGATCTCTATCCATACCTTGGCTGTGTTGGGGAAATATGTCTCACTAACACGAGGCCAAAGTGTTTTTTATCCTGCAGGTGGGTGCCCTGCACCGCTCACAGGTGTCTAAGATCTGATGGTGCCTGTGTGTCACTGTTCTGAGGACATCAGTTACACAAACACACAGTACATGTCATCCATCAGAGCCAATAACACAACAGCATGGCTTCATTGTTCCTCTGCAACAAGTGCTATCCATGGTGCTGATCCCTGTGCACACCCCAGAATGGACACAGACACTTCCAACTCCACCAGCTACCAAACACCAGACTGACTCAGGCTATCAGTATTCTGCCGTTCAGTTGTTCACAGCCTCATAGAGCATCTATGTTTGCTGACTGAGAGACTCCAATTGATAGAATATTGACTCCCTCTGAGATAAACATAGACGTCCCTTCAGGAGAGTGAAGTCGGTCTTTAGTCCTTCAGTCCTTTTTTCTTCTGTATTTTTGACATGAGGTTCTGTGTTAAATCCTGAGTGCTTGCCTTATTGAATAAACAAGCTTCCAGACATCCTGGGTTTGTGGCTCTCTCCTGCTGGGTCCTCCTCATCTGTGATCAATAAAGCTCCAGCATTCACAAAATGAAACTGCAGAGAAAGTTCAGTCAGAAAGAAAACATGTTATAACACAAAAATAAGAAAAATAGCGAGAATGATGACAGAATAGTGGCACTGTTATCTTTTATGTTATTTAAATGGATATAAAATACAAGTTTGCATGCAACGCCGACACAATATACACACAGCACTGACAGGTTTACAGACCAGCTTGCACTGGGGCAATTACCTGAGGGAAAACTAAGTGGGCGAAACAAAAGGCCAAGAGTCCTTTTAACAAGGAGTCGTGGTGCCATGATGTTAAACACCCAGAGAGCTAATGCCCCCACCCCAAACAATCACCCTTCTCCTCTCCTTTAATAAATCAGCAGATGCCGTCTGCAGGAGTGTTGTCCTAAACCTTCCAACCCTGTGAAGGAGGCTGGATTAGGGAGCAGTGGAGTGGAGGGGTCCGCCACAATGGGGAAAGATTTCATTCCGGTCTACATTCAGACAGTTGGCTTCCTGGTGGAACAAGATAACAAATAATTGAACAGAATATAGAGTTTTTTTTCCTTGTGTTTTCACTCCTGAGCAGGAATGTGTGGTTTTACAGATACAGTAGATAAATGAAAGATATGAACTCAGCAGTGTCAGTTTAATATACAGTGTTCACACAGCAGCAAACCGACACTGGCTGATTCATTAAAGTGTCTAAAATCTCCAGAATAAACTGAAGAACAGCAGAGGTCACTGATGATGACACGTTCACAAACCCAGGACTAACAATCAGCGTCCTCAGCGTCCAGATCAGGGACATGAATTGAAGCCGTGGGTCTTTGTTGGAGTGAGGGGACAGTGAGGACCACTGTGCCAGCCTCAGTGCTGAAGAGCTGCACATCAAACTCACTTTTACTGTCTTATCTTCTATTTCCATTTCATTCAGAGGCCCCAGAGCCTTTTCCCATTTGTTAAAAGAACAAAGCCATTAAAGACAGAAACTTCCTGCAAACATCATTGTGCTTTTTTTTTTTTTTTTTTTTTGGAAAAAAACAATTAACACCACAAAAAAGGGAAATTCACGCGATCTAAATTTCACACTTTTTGTTGAGCTCATGTAGAAACAAAGGTTTTACTGTGTCCTGAATTTCCTCAGTTACAGTAGACAGAGGAACGTCTGGTATAGTTTCAACTGTCCCAAAATTATCTGGTGAAGAGTCTCAAAGTTTTAACATCCCAGAAGCCTTTAACTGTCGTATATTCATTTGCAAATATGAATTCCATAATACTAAATCTAACTCAGAGGAAGAGTCAGATCAGTCTTGAGGGAAATATATTTGCAAAATCAGGATTTGTTCATGAGCTCAGTTTATAAATGATGCCATTTTTTGTGATTCTTCCAGTTTTCAGATTAGTTTGAAAAGCCTGTGTTACACTTTTCTGTTGGAGGTTAAACCCCGTCTAGAGGTTAAACCCAGTCTACCCTCCACCTCGGTGCTATTAAATGACGTCCTGAAGGCCCAGTTTAGAGGGCTGGGTGCCCGAGGTATCAGGTCGCAGACGTTCAGGGATTCTTGCTCTGCCATTCACAATGTGCCTCTGAGACTGTTTTCATTCATGCCTTTTTGACCCCAGTCTTTGGTCAGCCGTCGTCTTCACTTAAAGTCTGACAAGGAAATCATGGAAGAGGGGACGCCTCTCACTGTTTTCTAAAGAGGGGGAGACACTACCCAAATGATGATGATTATGATGGAGAATATCAAACGTGCTAAGGAAAATGGTGAGTATGTGGATGGGACAGATGAGAGGAAAAATGGATCGATAACAATAATAAAGAGAAATAAAATTAGAAATAATAAATGAAAGCTAGAGCTAGCAATGATTAGCTCAGGGTAAAGGATAAAGAGTGGAAACAGCCACCATCTGTCCAAAAGTGACAAAATCCAGAAGTTAATCCATAAATTGTACGTTATTTGTTTCAACCATAAAAAACCTGGGGGATAAAAATGTGTGAGAAAATGAAAGAAAAAACTCAGCCTCAAGTTTCCATGTTTTGTAACTGATTCAGATCAAGATGAATGATTTTTTGTTTTTCTGCTTGAAAACTAAAAAGCTAAAAGGGGATTGTAGTGCTGCAATGTGTACAGAATAAACATTTATCTATGATCAAGACACATTCTCTGTATTTTTATTCTTCAGTTTTAAAGACGCATATTGTTATACTGTAACTTAAATATTTAAACATAGAGTACCATGAAAAGAACAGCGGTCTGTGCTGTGTTTATATTCTGTTAGCATTAACACACAGTACTGCAAACATTAGGAATTTGGTGTAATAACATGTATTTACTGCTGCTCGCCAAGTGATTGTCATGCTCGTGTTATGTCTCGTGGCCCTGCAGTCGTGTTTCCCCTCATATGTAAACACAGATACTCACACACGACTCAGAGGCTGAAAGTGCTTTTTATCAACGTTCACACACAGAAAAACGTCAGCATCATTTCCTGTCAGTGTTTTTCTAACGTTCAGTCAGTGAGAAACCTTGAAGCCAGCGGTCGTGTTTTCTTTCTTTCACTAAAGTGGGATTGTTGGTCAGACAATGACAGGCACACTCATATATTTCCTTGTCCCATTTAGGAGGAAATTTTACATTTGTCACACTTGTGTGTGTGTGTGTGTGTGTGTGTGTGTGTGTGTGTGTGCATCCGACCATTTGTTCTCTACTCCCATAAAGTAATGTAAGCAGTAGACAGGTGCTGAAAAGCAGAGAGCAACATCTTACTCAACAATGAAGCATGCATCGTTTAGACAAACATGGAGGAGAGAGAGGAAACCAGAGTGAATGGAATGATGAAAGAACGAGAGAGTCAGAGGCTGTGAGGGGAGGAACGTGTGTGTTACTGAGTCCTGTGTGTTTGTCTCACAGGCTCTGAAGACTTTACACTGAACAGGAATGATTTCCAGACAGAGAGAGATATCCTCTATTTAAATAATCACTGAAGTAATAATTAAATATCTATTTAAACAAGCATGTTAAACTAAAATGCAGCCTGTGAGATATTGGCGTGCCGTCATATCTTTTTGTGTATCTGCCAACATCAACACAAACAAGTATCAGCTGATACAATCCTTTAGTCCTTTAGTCAGACTGTCTTTCTTATTTTGTACAGTTTTGTTGTCATTCACTGAGACTTTAAAATCTGCGTGTGCACTGTTCATGTCAACAGCACCACAGTGTTCCTTGGTTGCAGCACATCAGATGGGGCAGTGATGGAAGTGGGTCCGTTACTGTGCCGCCATTCTGTCGAATGAGCAGCCTCAGAATGAAGCAGTGAGAGCAGCCTTTTGGCCTTCAGCACACACTGGTGTAAAGCAAATAAGTACATTTATTCAAGTTCTGTAGTTTCGTGCAATTTTGAGGTCCTTGGCTTTCCTTGAGCATTTCCATTTTCTGCTACTTTATACTTCCAACTCTACTATCATTCAGAGGGAAGAGTGCTTTTTACTCCACTACATTCATATGACAGCTGGAGTTAATACTTACTTTATAGATGCACATATTGCTGAAAACAACATGTGGTCAGCATTTAAAAGACTATACTGTAATAAAGATTAAACCAGTGGTTCACAACCTTTTTGGCTTGTGACCCCTTACAAAAAACACTGTATTTGTACATTTATACTTCAAAGTTCTTATATGCTATAATTTAAATATCTGCTTGAAGCCCGGAGAGGTAAAATGACCCGATATTTCACAAATAACAGCAAAGATCAGGGCTTCCTTCCTTTATTCTTCTTTTCTGCCCCTTTAATCATCATCATCATCATCTAATGACCCCTCAGACTTATCAGGTGACCCTCTGGAGGGGCCTGACCCCTAAGTTGGGAACCACTGAACTGAACCAGCGACAACAATAAAAGGCTGCTTATGCAGTGATGTGTCGACAACAATTTGATCTTTTTTTTTTCGAGTTTGTTATACTTTTGATACTTTTTACTGATAAAACTTCGGTCCTTAAACTTAAGTATGATCTGTAATGCAGGACTTTTACTTGTAACATATTATTTTGCTGTGCAGAAGTTAAGGGTCTGAGTGCCTCTCCCTCCACTGTCCCTTGCTGATGAAGTGCTCCACTGTCACAGCAGAGCAGAAACATTGAAATTATCCTGCTGACATGCTGTTCATCCCCAGCAGTCAGCAGTAACAAACAGACTAAATGTGTGATGCTGTAGAAATGTGAAGCGCAGTAACACTGAGGGTCTTGCTATGTGCAGCTTGTCTTCAGTTTGTGATCAGTCATTTTTGTTGTTTTTGTACTTTCTTACATACTTTGTATGTGTTTACTCAAGAACATATGGTGCTGGCACTAATAATCATAGTTAGTGGAGTCACTTGTGACATTTCCCCTATTTTAATATCTTTTATTCCAGATTTTTATCAGTAATAACATTTTAATGTACACTTTACATTATTGAGAGTGATTGTGCAGCATGTAACGACCTTTTTTAACTTCATGATATACCATTTAATAAACAATTTAAAAAAGATCAAATGGTTAAAATAATTTTAAAGTTGCAGGAAAGCCTTTAGTCCACTGGGTGGTGCTGTATGTTCATGCTATCTCCACACGGTCAGGCTACATGATGCTGTCAGTTCAGTCCTTTGCAGGAGCAGCATGAACCAGATTTTACGGTTTGATGTGTGCTAACTCAGAACTAGAGTTACACTCAACAAATGGAGAAATTAGATTGAAAATCAATGCTTATTCTCTACCTAAGCAACAGAACCATTTCAGCCTAGAATTAATCTTCAGGAGGTAAACCAATTGTGTTTAGAGCAGCGACTTGTATCAAATCATATTGAAGATTAATGGAAAATAAATAGCAATTTAAATAACACAATTAATGGTGCCTCTGCGTCACAGGTTGGCTGCATTTGAAAAACCCAACATCAAAAACAGGAGCAAGTGCTGGCTGTAAAGCCACCACTGTTAGCAGAGGAGGAGTGAGACATATTCCTCTCCCATCCTCTGCTATCGTCTTCTCCCTGCTCTCTCTTCATCCTCTCAGCTCCCTGCTTTATCTTCCCTCCTCTCTCATCCCTTCTCTGCTTTATTCAGATGGCACACAAAACACTACTACGCTGCCACATTATCCTTCACATAATGAGGTCATTTCACTGAGATTGTGAATAAAATGTGCACAGTGGATTCAAAATACTGCTGTCTACAAAACTGTCAAAATCACATTTGCAAGTCACTGGCAGATGTTTCTAGCGACTCACATGACGTATGAATTTTATTAGCTTATATTAGCATCTGTTCTTTTAATGAAGAAATGGGAAGAATCAGCAGTCTCAGGAGCATCGAAGGCTGACATGACCTTTTCTACTTTTGTAAGACAGACAAACACAGGGCCAGTGTGGGGGTCATGTTGTGTGTTTGTTCATGCATGTATTAGACACAGCAGAAATGTCAGAGACCACAGAGGACTAATGTCAAAGGTCAGATAGAGTACAACTGTCTCTTCAAGACCGACCACATCTACTTTCCTCTAGCTCTGCCCTCCATCATTCCCCTTCTTCCTACGCCTGTAACCCAGACACCCCCTGTGCAGCCTCGCCCCAAATCCCCCAACAGCCTTAAAACTCTGCCTTTCAAATCTCCTCTCACCCAGCCCTCTTTCTCCCCACCCCCAAACCTTTCCATGCTGCCAGTCATCAAAAAAGCTCAACCTGTTAACTGGATGTTTGAATGATAGCTGTTAGCACTAGCTCTTTCATATGATTTTAATTAGTGATCAAGAGGGATGCTAAAGTGCAAATGTGTGTGTTTTCTGCAGCTTGCTTGCATATACCCATTGTGAACGAGTGCAAGTGTGTGTGTGTGTGTGTGTGTGAGTTGTGAGCCAGCGTTAACGTGGTATATCCAGTGTATCAGTGTGTCAATCCCTCAGCTAAGCCTCGGCTCTGCAGGGGTTCACTCCTTATTTAGGTCATCAGATGGTTGAAGAGTTAAACTCCTCTGGATTGGTGCAGACTGAAAAAGAATGGTTCTAACTCCAACAACTGGCCTAAATCCTGCACGACACTCTCACACTGAAGTGGTGCCCATCATAACCAGACTGTTTTTGGTATGGGGGCGTATTAATTCTAAAAGAATTGTTTTATCACATTTTGAGCGTTTCTCATGTTTCTGAGCCGCAGCATCACCGTGACGTCCTGTGTGATGGATGCAGATCATTTAACCAGCAGTGGTGCATTTACTCAAAATACTGCACAGCTGTACTGTACCTGAATATGTCCACTTTCTGTTATGTTAATTCAGGATTTATCCAGTACTTCCCAAAACTTTTGGCTTGTGACCCTTAAAAAAACTGTGTCTGGATGGGCCCCTTTTTCATGTTTCAGGTCTATAGTCTAGTTGTTAGCAGTTCCACAGTGTGATTTCAAGATTATCCATCATTTCACCATAAAATATATTAGGGAAAAGTACAAAATTTAAGGCCAGTTTGTGTTACAGGACTTTGCTTTTCTTCCTTTTGTCTTGTTTATCATTTCATGACCCCTCAGATTCATTTGCTAACGCTTTGGGGGGACCTGACCCTGAAGTTATGAACCAGAGGGCTAAACTTTCTAATTGTACATTAATAACTAAAAACTCCACCTCCAGCAGAAGTGCTGAATTGGTGCAGTGGTGGTGACTCTTACTTGTAATGGAGTGTTTTCACTGTGCACTGCTGGTATTTCACTCAATACTTCTTCCACCACTAACTGCTGGATTTGTAAATGAGGAGCAAGTTTGCCGTATCAAATCAACAGGTGATGACATGTCATTGATGTATTCACAGCTTGTTTCTGCTGATCATCTGCCAGTTATTGTATTGTATTGACAATAAGCTCATGAAAACATACAGAATGTCAGAACTCCCTTTTGGACAGTAGCAGTGGTAACACCTGGGGGTTCACTGTACACAGTGGATTTACAGTTCACAAGACAGCTGCATCATAACTACAACTACAGAACTTTATCAACTTCTCTGCAACACAGCTGCTGCACAAAACTTGCATGTGAAGAGCATCACACCGCTGGTGTTTATGAGAGAGTCAGAAACAACTTAAATGTGAGGCAGAACAAAAGACAGCAACCTTCACCCACCTCTTCAGATGGTGTTTGATTGGTCACTAGTTAAAACAAGGGAGAGATATCTTGAACTAAAATTGTGACTACTGAATGTTTAGTATAGATCAGTGCTTCCCAGCCCTGGTCCTGATAATGAGCCATTCATTTGAATCAGGTGTGCTGGAGCAGGGATACATCTAAAACATGCTGGGCAGTGGTACTCCAGGACCAGGCTTGAGAACCAGTGATAGATATCACCAGCAGCCCCCTCGTCATTACTATTTTATTCTTTGAAAAATGTTATTGTCTTATCAATTTCATTGTTTTTATTATCAATATGTTTTTTTATTTTTGAAATGTTCAATTTGGCCGGGGGAGGCTTGGGGCTTGGCCCAGGCAAACCAGTGTGGAATAAAGCAGGTCTAAAGGAGAAAAGAAAGCTTGTAGTGGAACAGGTGCGTAGGCAGGAGGAGTTGTTAAGAGGGGCAAAAGCAGTTGGTCAAGCCAAACAGGGACAATGGTTGAATTGGGAAGGTGTTGAGAAGAGGAAACTTAGTTGGAGGGACCTATGGAATATGGAGGAAGGCCGTATTAAATTTCTGATAGGGGCGACATACGATGTGTTGCCAACCCCGCAGAACCTAAGTCTCTGGGTACAGGGCGATCAATCGTGCCCACTCTGCTCAGGTACAGCAAGTTTAAAGCACATTTTGTCAGGTTGTAGAATTAGCTTATCACAAGGCCGGTATACATGGCGGCATAATCAGGTGCTGAGAAGCTTAGCCGCAGGCATTGAGGAGAGAAGGAAGCAGGTGAATTCTGGAAGTTCTAGAAAGGAGAGGTTAGATGTGCAGTTTGTTCGAGAGGGGGAGAAAAATAGAGCTGCTAAGTCAGGGAGAAAGCAGGGAGGTGGCTGCCTGGTAGGGGCTGATGATTGGCAAATGCAGGTCGATTTGGGAGGACAGCTAGTTGTGCCCCAGGAAATAGTTTATAGTAATCTGAGGCCAGACATTGTCTTATGGTCCATGAGTAAAAAGACTGTGTATTTTATTGAGTTAACAGTCCCTTGGGAAAATTCAGTGGAGGCAGCTTATGAAAGGAAGAAGACTAAGTATGCAGATTTAAAGACAGAATCTGAGCAGAGGGGATGGAAGACCAGGGTCTGTCCGGTTGAAGTGGGGTGTAGAGGTTTTGTTGCAGGGTCAGCTGTTTCACTGTTGAGGGAGCTGGGAGTGCATGGGCAAAATTTAAGAAAGACAGTGAGGGAGATGTCAGATGAGGCTGCTAGGTCTAGTCAGTGGATATGGATCAGGAGAAATAATAGTAGTTGGGGGGTGAAATAGGGACAGTGGGGGGGCAGGCAGAGGACATGCATGCCTAACCCGGCAAGAGAAGAGGTTAAAGTCTGAACAAGACACCTCTCCTCTGCTCTGCTTTCCCCGCCCCATCTTCTCGTTCTGCCAATAGGAAGAGAACCAGGAAGTTTAGATAAGGTGGGGGTGTGGCCAGCTAGAGTCTCTCTTTGGGACCATGCGGCCTGTTCAGGTGAGTTTGCGTGGTAAGACACAGAGTTGGCTTGTTTTTTGATCTTTTTGGTTGTTTTCCTGTTTTGTCTGCTTCTTGAAGGAAATGTTAGGGTTTGTTTTCCTGCTCTGTTTGCTTTTTGAAGGAAATGGTAGGGTTTGCTGCTTCTTGAAGGAAATGTTAGAAGAGGCTGTTAAATCTAGTCTGTGGTTTAGGCCTCCACCTTCAGCACCTTCTAAATTTTCCACCCCCTACCCGAACAAGGGTCTGTATCCAATCCCTACTTTCATCTTTTGACTCTACCTCTTTATTTTCTATCCCCTACCCGAACCAGGGTTTGTATTCCCACCCCGCTTTTTCTTGGTGCAGTTGGTGAGAGGCAGGGGTAGATGATGGTAGTGTGGCAATCGGCAGTTACATGTGGCATCTAGGCCTGTGGTAGCATTGTAGCAGCTAACAATAGCTAAAGCGGTGAGAGTAAGATAGTATCTTAGCAGTTAGTATTGGTAGCTAGCAATTAACATTAACAGTATAGGTGAATCTAGCGTTATTGTCTTCTTCTGTTCCTCTTAGCAGGTAGCGGTTAGCACATAACATTAGCTAAATGGTAGCATCGGAACTGTATTGTCTTCTTCTGTTCTTCCTAGCGGTTAGCAGTAGCATTAGCAATAGTTAAATGGTAGCATCGGTACTGGCCACTACCTGGAGCATCTCTGGGTCAGTTGAACGTGGCGGTGCTGTTTGGATTGTGTAGGAGCAGTGTGAACTGGCACTAGGGGGGGTGACTCTGGGACGCCGGAGTTCACTGCCTAACCTCCTGGAGGTGTAGTGGGACTAAGTAGGCGAAACACTGTTGAAGGGAGGTTTCCACCTGATGACCCCCAGAGACGTGTTAGGAATCACTGCTCTTTGGCAGGTATAGAGGCAGATTAGAGCTCCAAGGTTCTTCACTGAGAATGAATCCTCTTTTTGAGCACAAGTATCTTGTGTTTAAATTAACTGTGGTCATTAGATTTACCATTGAACTTCATCTACATGAAAGGTGGTATACAAATAGAAGTTGATTAAATAGGTGATTGAGTCTGTTGTTATTAGAGTAAAACCTTGACCCAAGCAATGATTTAAAAGTAAAAGCAGTCTTCATGCATTACTTCAGGATGGTACACAGAGAACAACATTGATTTTAAAATCATCTTTTTATATTGAAATGTGGTGAGGTAGCCATCCTTCCTTGAGTTCATGTAACTGAGGTGCATTGTGGTGTTACTGGTCCTCTCACCAACCATAAATCAGAAATAGTCTGTTACTGTATATCCATGTATATGAAGCAGAAAGAAACAGTGATAAAACATGATCAAGACTGAAATATCGCATCCATATTACCCACAATGCATCATTGGTCAGAGATTCGGGTGTGTTATCCTTGTAGCAGCCAGGGTAACTTTTTGATCCACTAGCCCCAAGCAGTGATTAGGAGCAGACAGAGGTCTGGTAAGCTCACTTCTTTCCAGTTCACACCCCCAGATTGCAATTTTCATCCCCCAGCCGACACTGACTCAATCACCAGAGGCAATTTATCAGACTTCCCACGCCTACTCTGGAGCCACAAAAGGCTTTGCGCAACTTCTTACACACTCTGTAATACTCGCCAACAGGTGGAAATACATGATGATGTGTAATATCATGGGAATTCCACTTTTACCTTCTTCATAGCGCCATCATCTCATCAAAATCTTAATTTGTCCAATATCTTGATTTAAAACCAAATACCTACAAAACTAGTGACATCCCCATCAGTCTCAGCTTGTGTTTAGCACTGCTTCAGCATGCTTGCACACTAAGATGGTGAACATGGTAAGCATTGTAAAGTACCTGTTCAGCATCATGCTAGAATTGTCATCTTGAGCATTTTAGCATGCTTGTGCATCTAGCTGTGCTAACTTACAGCCTGCTAGCATGACTGTAGAGTTGTAGTCTTCTTATCTGTTTAATTTTTGCGTATGTGCATGTTTATTGTGTGTGTGTTAATGGGGTTTGTTGTAAAACACAGTAGTCCATGCTTATATGTGCTTTTTTTCAAGATCTGTCAGTGTTGTGATGACAATGGGTCTATGGAAAGGTTAGTTTAATGATGAGTAAGGCAGAAGGTGTACAGTACATGTGGGAAATGTATGCATTTGTATGTTGTTTTGTCTTAATACAAAAGAATGAAACATGAAAAAGGCAGATGGAGTGTCTCTGGAAAGGGATGCAATGATTAGAGGAGTGGAAAAGAGCGAGAAGGAGGAATGATACAGCAAAAGAGCGAGAAAGAGGAGAGAGGGTGGATGGTGTAACAGATTGGGTTTGGCTAAGACAGGAACAAAGATGCTGATGATAGAGAGAGAGAGGAGGGGGGGGTGATGCAGGCAGGCGGGATATTGCATAACACTCTGTTAGACATGGAGAAAAGAAGCAGGAGAAGGAGGGAACAGTAGAGGGGTTGATGGGAAGATAAATGGAGGAGAGGACAGTGGCAGTGACGCAGTCTGTGAATGAAGAGAAACCACTCCCCTGCATGAACCTGATGAAGATGACGGACTAACAGCCACGCCCTCTGGTTTGAGTCATGGAGAGCTGCTGCTGCTGCTGCAGACGTCTACAGGAAGGAATTGGATACACATCTCCGGTTACAACAGGCTCTGGATCACTTTCAGTGAATCAGTCCAGAGGGCTGATTTGAATTTTTACTGAGCCTTTATTTTACCTGAACGTCACCTGAGATTTATTTTAACTTCTTTAAAGGAGACCTGATGAAGTCTCACATGTAATTATTATTGCCAGAAATGTTCTTCAATATTATTGAACACTAGAACTGGAAATTAGTACAATATTAAAGCTACATGAATCAATATTTACATTTTAACAATGGCTCAAGTGACTAATAGAAAGCAGCTTCTCTCAGTGATGGACACACAGAGAGAGCTCTGCAGAGTATTTTAGCCTCTTTCAGCTCATTGGTTTAAGACTCACAACCTTACAGTTTTGGTTGAGTAGACAGCTGCTTCCAGCAGAAGTTCTAATAAAAACTGTGCACTGCCTGCTAGCTGGTGAATATAGCGGCCAAACTGCATGAACATGGGCATGGTTTGCATTGGAGCTGGTTTGAAGTCCAGAGTTGCAGCTTATGGAAACATCCACGCTACCTGGGACCAAAGCATGGGTGGAAACACGGGTCTATAGCCTGCTAGCTCCCTCACCACAGCTAGCTGCTGCTCTCCATGATAGTTGAGTTGTGATAAACTGTGTGTACATAATATCACCAGGTCATATTTTGACCATAGCACACATCAGTGAGACATTATGTATTTTGCATCCACAGGTCTGGGGTACAGGTGACCGTTACATCCAGCTTTAAAGCCCACAGAACACCACAGACAAACCTCAGTAAAAGACCAACCATCAGCATCCATTGCATTCAGTTGGGTGGTAGCTGTAAAGCTTCCTTAATGAACAGTGACAAATATTTTTAACTCTATTGAAAGCCAGGCTGACTGAGCTGTGCATTAAGCAATTTTAGAACAAAGCAACCGCTGACAACGTCTACCCTTTCATTATTATGTGTGCATTGTTCTGCCTGTTGTCTGCTTGACCTCCACTGACTTTACTTCCATCTGCAGCACACCTGGTGCGCAAGGGAGCGTATTTATATTCCCAGTCTTGGAGTTCTGTACTTGTCTGTGGAACTGAGCATATACAGGAGAAGTACTGAGGACTGGTCAATTCACTTTAAAATCTGATGTTAAATTGTAATCAGATAAGGCTGGAACATTCGGTGGGGGGTACAGATCAGGCAGACATTGGAGATGTCAAATCGAAGGAGCATTACTGTGATGAATAGATTCAAAAGACCAGAGACAAGTGATGACAAGTCCTGGCTAAGAGGGTCAGAACTGTTGTTGAGGTGAATGTTGGAATCACCACCAATCAATTAAGACTGGACTAAGTTATTAACATAAGGATTGATTTGTATGAGGAAAATCCAAACATCTGCTGCTCGGCGAAGATGAATGCTCTGTATGTGTGAACAAATACACATTTATCTTTGTGATGAGTGTTTTTACTTCCACCAAGGGGTCATGTCTTCAGTTTGATTTGTTGTTTATTTTGTCTGTTATTAGAAATCCATAAAAACTACTGGTCCGATTTTCATGAAGCTTGGTGGAAGGAAGCACAGGCCGAGGAAGAAGCCATTGAGTTTTGGAATTGATCCAAATTACAGGGTGGATAGAAAAATGTGTTTTCTTTTGTTAACATTTTTGCAACTAATTATACTTTACTATCTGAATATGAATTGTGTGCAATGAACTCCAGCAAAGATATTGAGGAAAAATTTTATGCTTGACAAGAACAAGAAAGAAGATTAACCATGAAGTTATTTCTTCCTTGTGATCGTTGTGGTTTGTAACACCTGTTTTTGACAACAAGATGCTGTGTTCATGATGTTATTTCAGTCAAAGCATTTGATATTCGTACATATGGAAGATGTGGCTTCAGCTAGGCATAACCATATTTTGTTATTATTCTATTAGTTTTGGAAATATAGCCAAACAAATAGTGTTGCACTTGCAGATTTGCATATCATTAAAGAGTGGACTATTGGCCTTTTCAGAGGTCTGCAGTCTCTCAGTGCCCTTCTAGTTGTTTACACTGTTTTTATGTTTGAGCATTTTGGACCAGCAGGTGATTTGAGGGAGGATTTGGGGCGATTCTGTTCCCCTGGTTAGCAAAGTGACCAAAATTAATGAATTCATTTGTATGTGTTAATCTTGTCTGCCTGACTCATTGATCCTTTATCTGACTGCCTCTTAAATATCAGTAGTTTAACTGTGCTGTGTATTGATAAATCTGTGGCACTGTCCGTGGTGCTGAAGTAGCAGATGGAGTCTCAGTCCCGACCTTCTGTCAGTTTCATCTTTGGTCTATAATATTTATTTATTTATTTATAAATAATCAATTCTACACTATATTGGTGCCTATATACTATACTATACTATATAGGATCATAGAGACACACTGCTGCCTGTAGTATTCCTGTAATGTTCCTACAATATTTGTGTGATCGTTCAGTAGAATCTGTGCAGCTGAAAATACGCCCTCAGACCAAGACACCTCTGGAGAAAAATGCCAGGTATAACTCCAGCTATAGTTTTTACTAAAGCTGTTTGGTGTAACCCGGGAGTGGAGCAGGTAATGTGACTGAGGAAATTAACCTGCACTGAGTGCAGTTTCATTCAAAATTACGGTGTGTTTTGAAAGGTGAGCATGATTAAAATGGTTAATGTCCACATTCAGTGAAATAATAGGCCTACATAAAATCAGTATTTAGCCTTATAGCAATTCCATTAAATCAACATTATACTTGCAATTAGAATGTGAAGACTGTGTGTGTCTGTTGGTTGGTGGTGTGGGGGCAGGGGGATGCTCTGATTGGACCATCCCCCTGTTAAAAATGAACAAATGACTGACTGCTGTAGACAGTATGTGATATTTGAGAGATTACAAACAAACCCACTAAATCAAATGGGAGCCATAATCCCAGATAATCCTATAGAAACCTCTGCTTCTCCAACAGCCAGTTAGTCATCTGGCTAGCTAGCTTCATCAGCCTGCAGCTCAGACAGCCATCCAGTCAGCCAGTCAACTACACAGCTGTGCTGTACTACAGTTTGTTCCTTTAATAAAGTAAGAAGCAACAATCTGACTACTGAAAGAGGTACATCTTAATACTATGACTTTTAATAGTTGAGAAGCTAAGCTACTTTTTCCTGTCGAACACTATCCTTTGTTTTGGGTTTGTTCTGTAGTTATTATTATTATTTTTAGTAGTTATTATTATTACAGCAAGTAAAGGTGGGATCTGGGAAGTGGCTCATCATGAGAGACGGTCAACACCTGAAGTGGTGTGAATGCTCAGCTATAAATAGAGCTCTGAGCATTCACACACTCTCTCTCTGCTGGGTTTGCTTGAGCTTTGGTTATATATATTTTTGTTTCATCTTGCATTTACACACATTCACACATACACCCATACATTACAAACATTACTGATGAACTGACATACATACTGTAGTTAATTTTACATGTATGTTTTCTAGTTTAAAGTCATGTGTGGTCTCCATCTTCTGTCCTATCTTTGCGCCAGGTTGTGACAAAGACAATATAATGTTTGACCTCATCATCTTCATTGATTTTTGTAAATATCTGCTTATTTTGAATTTGATGCAGCAACGTGTTTCAAGCCAGTTGGTACAGGAGCAACCAAAGACTGGGAAGGTTGTGGAACGCAAAAACACCTGTTTGGATCATTCCACAGGTAAACAGGTTGATTGGTAACAGGTGATAGTATCATGATTGGGTGTGAAAGGAGCATCCTGGAAAGGCTCAGTCATTCACAAGCAAGGATGGAGCGAGGTTCAACACTTTGTGGACACATGATTGTAGAAAGGAGATTACTACATGGGTGCAGGAACACTTGGGAACACCTACACAGGAATGATTGCATTCTGCTTTTTTGATGTTTTACACAGCATCCCAGTCTTTTGCAATTGGAGTTGTAGTACAATTATATTGGAAGAACAGCATCGAGAGATATTCCAATATGCTTAGGCTAGTAATGATGTTTCAGTGTGCTGTTATTTGGTCCACCATGTGCTACACAACAGACGGAGCTATACAGCTTGAAAGAAGTGAAAGCACGCAGATTTTATTGCAATCACAACATCTCAGAGTAAGGTAACAAATCTTTAGAAAAGCTTTTTAGCTTTCGATTTGTGAAGTGCTCAAATTTGAATTTGGTGGGAGAATCCTAAAGTCACAGTGTGTTTGATCTATTGGTGCATGCTTGTCATTTTCTGTTAAAAATCACACCACAAAATAATTTTCTTAGACAAATCCTAGCAACAACATCAGAACTTTTTGCACTACTTTTACTCAGTTGCCTGCTGTGTTTGCATTTTAGGTTATCTGTATTTAACTCTGATTGTATTTTACTCAAACCATATTCACCTGTAGATAATGGCTTCTTTTACACTGTGCATGTTCGCACACTTGCTTCTTCTGTTCTTGTGCATAAGATAGCTAGACTCATAATGCTGTACGTACTGCAGGTTCTGTTTACTGTACATGTCATCATTGCTGTATTCATTCATCATTATTGTTCATTCTGTACATTTATTCATCTTTATATATACTGTACCTACTGTACATGCACATTGCTACTGTTTGCACTATACTGTGTGGATGGATGCTAAACTGTGTTTCCCTGTGCTGATCTTACTGTGTGCAGAGAGGATTAAGTTGAATCTAATCTAAACAATCAATTTGAGTCCACAGAGATCACAAGTTTTAGAATATAACATGGAAATGGGAGACATTTTAACCATACCATACCTTAATATTTATGCTTCAAAATAACTATGCTCACAGACTAACACAGGCTAACCATCGTCCATACTCAGCCTGTCTTAAAAACAGTGTATTTATGTAAAGTGCCAGTGAGAAATGTAGTCTGAAGTGGTTCTTCACTGGTCACTGCCTCCCATTGAACATCAAATTGCTCAAAACAAGAGGCACTTTGATAAATATTTTTGTGTTAGTTTCTGCTGAAGTAATGCAGGTAATTTTTTTTCTGCTGGTCGAACTTGATCTTTTGTAATCATGTGGACATGCTATTCCGTGGATTTACTATAACGAGTTTCACAAATCCATAAAATAAAAGAAATGGAAAAAGGTTCACATTTACGGCGGCAAGCGAAGGCAGCAGCAACCCTCTGCCCGCAGATTCAGGGAAAAAGCTTTTTTTTGCTCCCCGCTCCTGATTGGCTGAGCCTGCTGAGGAGGGGGCGTGGCTCTTGCCTGCGTCCTGGCACCAGTCTGCTCCGCAAGCCAGTGAAAGGTGGAGAGATCTTCACCATCACACACTCTGACTGTCACACACACACAGACACACACACACACTCAGCGACAGAAACGGGACACATCGAAACGGTGAGTGGAGTAACCTATTTCACAATTTCCATCTGAGTCATGATGTGTCATCGCGTGATTGTCCTTGTGCGCCGTATCCTCGCGCTGCGCCAGCCCCCCGTGCGTTCCTAAATGAATGATGAAAATCATGTCATATTTACAGCGTTTCTTTAGGTCTCGCGCTGCAGTGGTACGGGTGTAGGCCTATATTTAGCTTTTGATATGGCGGACTGGCAGTTTGTCACGGTTGTGCGCGGTGTTCCCCATCACAATGGTGGAGCGGAGTGGGCGTGTGAGGGGGGGATCTCTGTCTCTCATGCAGAGGTCCGTGGATTCGTGTCTCTTTGTTATGGTGGTGCCGCAGTCGGGATGGTACACCCCTCCTGCTGAAAACCCACCAGGCTGTAGTACTCCAAAAATATTCCCATTATCTTCCTGCACGAGCTCATCACTCATCATTAATGAGTGTGTAGAGGCCTCATTGCATCTCAGACCTCTTTAACCTTAATGTTCCCATATGGGACTACAGTAGCCTATAGACTGTGCATTTTAGTGCTATTTTTCCACTTGTGTTTATAATATTTACTATGGAGCAAAGACAGTCGGGTGCAGCTCCAGAGCAGCCAAGGCCTTGTTATATAAAGGCTTTTTTTCTGATGTCGCTCAGCCTATACACCAGTTTTAGGAAGAGTCTGTGATGTTCTATAGGGACTAAGCCTGTTGTTATACAATAATACCCCCACCCCCCAACTCCACACACACATACGCAGCTACACACTGCATCCTGTCTCTACGTGGATTAGTACACGTTGTTCCAGCGGCACCGGGGTCTTTCTCTCTGTGGTTGTTTGTGATGTCGGTCTTCAGACTGTTTCACGTGTGGAATTGAACACGCTGTGTTTGAGGATAATGAATGCATTGTAAACTCATTAATGAATGAGCGGCCGCAGCACAGACACGCTGTGGGGATGCTCTCTCAGCATCCTCCCTTACATTTTGCGTACAAGAAGAAGTGGCTCTAAAGTTTTACTGTCCAGTCATTGACCCTGTGATTGTGGTCTCTTTGGATGGTTTGGGGTCTAGCGGAGATTTTGCCTACTTCCCGTGGGCCGGGGGTCAGTGCTCGGTGTTGGCTGACCTGCTGGTGGCTCCTGCAGGGTTGAAGAGGTCAGTCATTTTTCTGACACACTTTGTTTGTGCAGGCTTTCTGCCTGTCCAGCTCTGCCTACCTGTCGCCTCGTTACAGTCTGTCTCTGTCTCTGTCACTCATCTGTCGCACTGTATTTCATCAGACCCCCTTGAGTTTTCATTATTTAGGCTGCTTTTTGACATAACTACTGGGCATAATCAGTATTAGACAATTAGAAATAAAAAAAATAACCTGGCATATCCGATGATGGATCAAAATATTATTTTATGCATTTTTAATTTAAGGAGGTGCCAGGAGGCGGTAGAACTGCTTGGCAACTACTCAGAAGGTTATTGGTTTGAATCTGTGACGTAAGATAGCTACTATGGTCCCCAGTGTACGCTATTATGATGGGCCCGAGTGCACACTGGTTACTGGTTATGAAGCAAACACATCCCGTCACTTGATCAGATGAAGACTCGATATTGTACAACATCAACATATCTATTTCATGATATACATGATGGGGATGGGTTTGACTGTTCCAGGGCATGTATGCCAAATGGCACCATTTTAAATCCACTGTGAGTTTTTCTTTGAACACAGGTTTATTTCCCTATTCTATAATGTTGGAGGGCGTGTTTTCTTTCACCCCCCACCCACAGGCCCCAGTGTTGCTGCACTGTCTATATTTGCCTAATTTTTAGGCAAACTTTGTGGGTTAACAAAACATGCAGTGATGGCAATATTAACATGGATTCTAACGCAGCAGATAGCTGTCATTAGGTGCTGCAGCTGGCTGCAGTTTACATGGCCGAGGCTGCTCTCCAGCTATTATAACAGGGGGCACCACAGCAGGTATCTTTGGGATTTTGATGATTGCACTTCTGCATATATTCTCATCCCCGGAACACAGCCAAGTTGGGAGTTTGTCAGTGTTGTGGTGTGAGATATGTTACAAACTTGTGGAAAAGCATGATGGAGATGTAAGATAATGTAACTCCAGAGGTGTTCAGGGTGTTATGGACTGAAAAGATTTTTGAAAAGATTCAAGGGACAGTGATGTGACACAATGTTAGAAACACAGGTTTGTCATGACTCAGGACCTTTGGTGGGGATAATGACTGCCTGTCACTGGTGGACAGCAGACCCATTCTTGCTGCCGGCCAGTTCACTTCACTGGTTCTCAGGGGGGTGAGCACCATGGTGGTGAATGGACACAAAGTTAAACACATGACAGCATGGGAGGTGATTTTTCTTTCTGTAAAGACAAGTGAGGAACACAATAATGTTTTCTTGGGGTGAAATGGCAGATTTTTTATTGTATTTTTTGGTTAACAATCTGTGAAACGGTATAATAGTCACGCCATAATGAACAGTGCCCAATTTGTAATTACTGCTTGCTGTGCTAACTGTAGTCTAGAGGGTATACCCCTCTGGATGCACCCCACTTGTTCAGATTTTAGTAGCAGTCCTTAAACAGCACAAATTTTATGGGCAATATCTTGGTGATTGATCAGTGGTGGACAAGCAGCCAAGAATAAAAATAATACATGATAAAGAAAGAAAGACAGAAAGAAGAGAGGAAGATACACCCAGCACGAGGCTGCTGCAGTCATAAATGGATGGAGAGGCACAAGGGAACAAAGAATTTATGTAAATGCATCTAGCAGGTTCCCATATGCAGAGGGACTTAAGATGTGTCATAAGGCTGGATCTTCTAACACAGGCACCATCAGGACCACTTGTGCATGATAACATGCTAACACTGCATGCTGGCATCTTTTACAGCTGAAGATGACAAAGTGCAGTTTAACCTGGCCAAGCTCAGCCGAGGCAAGCTTTGAAATGATGAAAGTTTAGCCAAGTCGGATATCGCAAAGTGAGTCTGATATGTTGTTGTGGCCAGTGTACCGGATAGTGGGAGCAGCTTCACTGGAACATCCATAACATAACATGACGTTTCCCATTCCTCAGAGAGACTAGCCATGACTGATAAGCTAATGGGTTTTGGGAAATCAGATGTAATTTCTGCAGTTCTGTTGGCAGAGAAATGCAAATTTTGAGGAACTGGGAGGCAGAATGTAAGGAGAATGATCAAAAGCCATAAAGATCTTGAGTTTGTGGCTGGATCATGGCCTGCATGGTTTGGTAGTTGCACCTATGGGTGTCAGGGGTGTTGTGATGCCCACACTTTCACATAACCATGAAAGATGTCCACCCACCTTTAAGACCACTTTCTTTAAAGTTAATCATATATATTATATAAACAGCATGTCGCAAAGGGCCGAAGGTTGGAACCAAACCTGGGCCTCGGCAGGAGTGGCGCAGACTTGGTACATGGGGTGCACGCTCTACCAGGTGAGCTACCTGGGCACCCCATAGCTTTTTTTATTAATTTTTTTTTATCATGGGTGAAATATGAAAAAGGATTATTCTTGATATTTTTGTGAAAGCGTGTGAATAAAATGTCCAAAGTCATGATGTAATGCTTTTAAATGTTGAATGTTGTATCTCGGGGTAAAGAGCATGGTGCTACTATGTACACTTTGAACTCTGTTGTGTGCACATGGTGGTGAAGTAAATGCAGAAATGCATGGCTTTCATTTTGATCAGGCATGTTGGAGACTGGAACGGCGTGAGGAGAGAGGGGGATGCGGTGCTCACGTCCCCCCCAGAGAACCCCCACAGTTTTAAAATCGCTGCTCCACCCCTGCCTAAGACTACAAGCATGAAACTGGATGGATTATCAGAGATGTTCTAATGCATGGCTGTTGTGATGATGATGCCATAATTTCTGCTTTAGGGATTGGTGGGATTACAAGCAATCCCTCCCAGATTACCAGCCAAGCACACAAGAAGTCAGGCAAGCGATCATCCCGCCAGGTATACTCAACATTAGGTCAAGGCAGCCATTCAGAGTCACGCAGGTTCCCTATGAAGCAGACAGTCAAGCAGTTATCCAGCTGGCCAACTGTTCACTGTGCAAGCAATTTGTATTTTAACTATGTCAGTTATAATCTGAAGTTTTTACCAGAAACATGTAAACTGTCCAGTCTTTCAGTAAGTCAACAAGTCAACGAGGCACAGTAGATATCTGATCTGATAGTGTGTACCCCCCCCAGGCAATCTCTAAGCTCTAATAGTAGTTTGTAAAACGTAAGATTACGTAACACCAGGGTCAGAACATCAAGTTATCTCTTCATGTTTCTGCGTAACATCAGCCCAGCCTGTATGAAGGAGCGAGATGACGCCGATAGTGCCCTCCATCCATATGGAAGACTTCATAAAAGTGCTTTACTGTAGAGTCCAGTGAGGAGGAGCGGGCCAGGTGGGAGTGAAAAAGATGATGATATGTAACCAAGGATCAAATAGTGCTCAATGACGTAAAATGATGGACACACAGGGGTGGAACAGCGTGATTGGCACAGTTTGAACTAAGGCAGTGAATTGAGACGTCATGCCTAATGCTAACAGTGATCATTAAAACCCACCAGGAGTCTTATTCTTATTGCTCTACAGATGAAAACTTGCAAAATAATTATCAGAATAAATTGAAATTCTAAATAAAATCCACCCAAATGGTATTTTTTAGGCTGTAGGTGACTGTTTGATTGAAGACATTGCCCTCTGGACTCAAGACTTAAAACTGCTCTAAAATACAGTTTAGTATTTAAACGGGTCAAACAACTTGTTGCAGTGTTTCAGGGGATGCTCGTAATGGCAAATTCACAGAAAAAATCCTCTTAATGCCAGTTGTTTTGGTTTTCCTGCCTGCAATTGTACTGATTCACCTCACAGCTGTCTTCAGCCTTGCTTCATGCGGCAGCAGCAACTCTGATAAACCTACTGTGCGCAGACGGACAAAGTTAGCGACTAGCTGCAGAACATAGCGGATCATTTAGCTGCTAAGGAGTCAGATGTTTCATTGGAGAACAAAAATTAGCCAAAAAGGAGAGTGAATATTGGCGTTCAAGTTATCAGATTAGGTGAGTTTTACTGTGTGTAAGATGATAAAATGACTGTTTCTGTGAATGGAGTCTGGTGAGAGTGATATAGCAATTGTTTCTGGTTAAAAAAGAAACAATTCCTACTCTAATTAATATTGTCTGCATGTTAAAATATGGCAGCTGTTGTGTTTTAAGATTGCACTCCTCCCCAAGTGGCTGAAAATCAATGAATGCAGCTTTAAAGCATCAATCTGAAATTATTACATTACTTGTATGCATTTTTTGATGTCTTAAATAACAGATGTTTAAGTGTTTACTGTTCATTACCTTAAGCTTTTTCTAATACCAGTGTGAGTAAATATTTCAGGAGCTAGATGCATCAGAAATGATAATGTGGCATTCAGATGACACTGTGTTTTAAAGCTCATGTTAGTGAGTGTTGCTGCCAGCGATAGAGGAGACTGCAGACAGGACGGCCCCCCCTCCGCCTGGTAATGAAGAGTGAGAAAAACTTGTCATTGATGCAATATTGTCTTTTCCCTTTGAGTCTGTGAATTCGGCCTCCTGCTGGGCTGATGAGAGCATGGCTGCCATCTGTTGCATCAGTTACTCTCGAGAATCCTTCGAAAGACTTTCAGCGCGCTTCATTTGCAGTAGTCGTTTTTATTCATTATTGATGACCGTAGAGAATTATGTAAGCTATGAGCTGTGTGTTAGGAGCCTCTTTTATTGCCACAGTGGGATTTACAGGCCCGAAATCCCTGCAAACATTTGTTAGTTCTGATGGAATAAATCATCACTGAAAAAGAATGAGAGTAAGACTGTTGCTCTGTGCAGGGGGGTCATCCTGCCAGCAGTCGTGTCATGTCTTCATTGCTTCCTGGATTTATATGTAGACAGTGTTTTTGTTGAACGGTGACTGGAGAGGGCTGATCGCTGCGGAGCTAAGGCGCGCTAGCTCTACAGCTTGGACTTGAAACTGCTTCGGTTGTGGTTACCATGGCGATCTCGCCTGGTTAACCGTGAATCACCTTTGTGAAAATGAAAGGCCTGTGTGCAACTCAAAGTTCACTCACTAACGCGCTGTTGTGGCTCTGTGAGGCAGACCCTGCTCCTCGCTCACTGAATCCAAACGACGAAGAGCTTCAGAGTAACGTGAGCGGCTTCAAGGGCTGTTATTGCACATGTTTTATTTCACATTATCCCAATTCATCTGTCACGTTATTTTCCCAAATCAGAACGTTTCCATGGCTTTTTTAAGAATTATACTGGTTCTCTGTTTGTTGTTCTGTTTTTCGCCGTCTCTTTGTTTTTGTAATTGACATGATGTCATTGTAAAAGAGTCTCGCTCCTCAATGACCTCTCGAGTATAAATAAAGGCTGAATGAATGAATGAATGAATGAATGTGAGGGCTCTGGACTATAACAGCACTGCTTTAAATAGGAGCATTACCCAGAAATACACTACGGACTTGAGCGGTTGATGTTGGACGGGCCAGATACTGAGTGGATGTAAGCAGAAATTATGTATGTACCACCATAACTGAGTAAAAATAGGTTAGAAATTGGTTTTGAATGTGTTTTTCATGTTTACTTTGTGTAGCTTTTACATTTTACTTGTGTTACGAATCAGCTAGAAGATAGTCAAACAGAGGAGAGACATGCAGTGCTAAGTTCTTACATCACATCCGCTGGTCCAGCAGGTGTCTCACATACGTCTCACCATGTTTGGTTCCTTTAACCACATCACACAACCAGCAAATCAATCACTGATCAAGACTGGAAGAAGCAGCTGTAAGTTCGTAAAGTGCATTGAAAAGGTTAGTCAGTGTTTGCATTCAAAAAAACGTCTCCACCGTTCAGCCCTCTGATTCCTGCTAATGTTAAAGCCCTGTCTGAGCTAACCATGAGCACTCCGCCCACCTTTTCTGTCCAGCTGGTTACATTTAACCCACCAAGGTCCCAGCCTCATGGAAAATAGTGTTCATTAAAGGTCACTCAACTGGATATATAATACATTAAATAGAATAAAATGAAGAACAATGGTGGACTGAGGTTGTGTTGTAGAGTATAGCGATACAGGATTTTTGAGGCCAATACTGATATAGATATTTGGCAGTTTAAAAAATCTGATTACAAGAGACGTAAATTACAAAACAACACAAAACATATAAATCCTTTTCTTTTAATTGTGACCGTACTAAGCAGGACATTTTACAGCATAAACACCAACCTGTCAGTGCTCTGTGGTGGACTATGTAACAGTGACACAGTTTCTAAATGACCTCAAATCTAATTTGGCATTTCTGTACTGACATTCCTTGTTACTTATCGACCAATACACCGATATCAAGTTCACATCAGCTGATATGTTTTAGCTTACGATACGATAGCTTTTATTTCTTGTTGGAGCAGGAGCTCCTGGTTTCACTTCAGCTCTCTACACTCTTTGCATGATTGAAAGGAGAAATATGTAGCTGTAAGTAAAAAGTAGCATTATTTGCTGTTGCACATGCTCTTTGCAGGAGCAATTTAACCGATGAATGCCAAACAAATACAGGGAGGGACCATAATGACTGACCTGAATGTATGTTAGAGATGCAGTGAGCAGATCAAAGGGAGAGTTCAGAGGAAACAGCAAAGGTCGTCGTCTCCTGCTGAGGGAGGAGGCGGAGAGTCAGATCAGACCTGACATCATACGGTACAGTAGAGCCGGGGCGGATGGGATGAGCGCGTGTCTTTCTCATTTTCATCATCCCCTTCCAGCGAGCTTCCATCAGTGTGCGTTTGTGATTTGAAACAAGCAAAGGTCCTTTCTGTCCCGCTGATCGCAGAAGCTGATATTCAGATGGGACCTGACATCAGACACTACAGTAGAATGGGGGACAGAATGTACAACGTGTTGGCCTGCCTCGCATGCATTAAAAGATGGACCCTGTGCACAGGACAACAGCATCAGTTCATCATTTTAGCCGAAAGTTCAGAGTAGACATAAATCATAAGTCATAGATCACAGTTCATAAATCACAGTTCATTTCATTTTCTTCAAAAAATCAGACATCAAAAATGCAGTAAGTGAATGTTAAAGGCTATTTCTTACATTTACATCTTCATATCTATTCAGGAAATAACTCATTATCATCATTTTTGTCATATAATGCTTTCCAAATTAATAACGTGAAATATGAACACTGTGCAGGCTTAATTTCAGTATTATTATTCCACTAACTTCATCGTGCTTCATGAATTTTTTTTTTTTTTTGTGCCACCAAAAAGAGCACTTTCTTTTGATTGATGTTCAGTTATAACATATTTTTAGGAGAGTAGTGAAGGTAAATGATGTAACGTAATAGAAATAGTCTTTCTTGGGAAAACCCAGAAAGAGGAGTTTGCATTATTTTATCAGGCCTGAGTTGTGCCTGCAGTCCTCCTCTCTGTCGGCCTAAGTGAAAGTGATGCAAAGATTATAGTTTATATGGATCCATAAACTGGGGAAAGAGCTGCAGTATATATATATATATATATATATATATATATATATATATATATAGTAAACACAACAACACATGCACACACACACACACACACATGCAGTATGGATGTGTATGGAAACAGTTAAATAAACTTGACTAGAGGGAGGGCATTGCGGCTTCCAATTCTAAACTCTTTTAAATGAAATACGTTGAAGCGATTCCAACCCAGCATCGAGTCCTCAACTCAAAGCAGTCTAAATACAGTTCTCGAGGTATGACTCACCACTAGTTTCATGTGCCTCTGCAAAGATACGTATCTGCAAACGGTAGCGAGCTCCTGCTCGGTCGCTGAATTCAGGGTGTCTTGAGCTGCAGTCAAAAAGGCCTTGTTACCTTTAAAATTGTAGATCTCGCCCTCAGAAACACCGAGCGAAGGAATTATTCTGTTTCCTTTCCAAAAGACACATATAGCCCTGAGCTGCTTCCATCTGCTCCTGTTTGCCTCCTTTTTTTTTGCATGCTTTCTTCATGCTGTCTGTCCTCCTACACTCTGCTTTGCATAAATAAACAACAGTTTTGCTGTACGACTGTTGCAGTGTGGGGGGCTGAGAGAGACAGTGAAGGATGGTCTTTGTTTTAATTCTGGGGTAAATATATGTAGATTTATACTGAATGTACTGAAGTAAAAGTAGTAATGTCACACTATAGAAATACTGTGTTGCAAGTAAAAGACTTCACTTCAGCAAGTTCAAAAGGATAAGCATCACTATATACTTAAAGTACCAGACGTAGAAGTGCTCATTATGTATAATGACCCATTTCTGAATGAAAGGTATTATATTATTGTTGGTAGCTGGTAAAGGTGGAGCTAATTTTAACTGCTTTATTTTTGTGTCAATAAAGCATCATCTTATCTTATCTATGATAATTCATCTTGATCATTAGATTTTGTATTATTAATCTGATTCTGCAGAGTAACTTGTGACCAAAGTTATCAAACAAATGTTCCAAAAGGAAATTTTGTTCATGTTGGGATTCGTTTTGAATTACATTTTATTACAAGCTTCATGAAGGTGAGCCGCTTGGTGAACAGAACATCTGCAGTGTGAAGGCTTCCGCTGAGAGTCGTGGGATAATGTTGCCTTCAGTCTCATCAGAAACGTGTAGGAAAAAACACGAGCAGCCCGGGCTGACCAATGCCAGCTCTTGCAGCCCCATGGCATCAGCATCGCCACGCAGACTTGACTGGTTGTTACATTTCTGCTTCGCCCACAGCGTAACCACAGAGCCGGACCACAGCCTTCATGCTGTAGATATGGACCTGAACAGAAGTTTAAGAGGTCTGATACTCTATCAGCAAATACCTTGAGTTTAGGGAGTATGAGGAAAGAGAGTCAGATCACTGGTGCATCCCTAGTTTGGACTAGAGTCACATGACTACATATTGACTGTACCTCAGAAGCAGAACAAGATGTGAAAGTGGTCCTGAACACAGAAAAAAAAATGTGTTGCCTTCCTGAAAACACAAGATCACACTTATGGAGCTGGAAACATGCAGTCTCATTCGTTGTGCTCTCATTGCACCTCATGCTTGGTCTCACCGGCTCTTCAACAGTTTTCTCCATCTCGTCTTGATTTTCATGATCATCTCTCACGCTAGCGCAGAGCCACATCTGACAGATCTGCGCTGTTAGTCATCCAGCCGGGTGAATAAGCTGACTGTCTGCACCTTTCTCTCATGTACTGATGCTCTGTATGTGTGTGTGTGTGTGTGTGTGTGTGTGTGTGTATGTGTGTGTCTAGGTTGACACAGTGTGTTGTCAGCAGTAATCTAAACTGCTGCTGTGCATGTGTGTGTGCATGTGTGTGCATGTTTCTGTGTGTGTGCGTGTCAGAGCTTGTGCCCGTCAATAAGGAGACAGCGAGGAGCTGCTGAGTCACCATGGCGACTGGCTGGGCAGCCATGACAGGATTTCATTAACTCATTCGGCGCCATGAGTCTGACAGATGGGAAACATGCCTCAGCTCCAGCCTCGGTGATGCTTTTCCTTTAGCTTTCCCCTCGTCCTGAATGTTCAATCACATAGACGGATTCTTTTCTCATGTCACCGTCCATTTGTTGCAGCAGGTTTTATTACCAACACGAACAAAGCCCAGAGGGAACTCTTCCAGCACGCCGGTGGCCATGATTTAGACAGATTACAATGACGTGACTGTAAGTTTCACAGTTGACATTTCTGAGCTTGCTGGTGGACTCCAAGACACATTTCAGCCGTCTGGATTGTTTGCATCAAACAAAATTAGGCTACTCATTTGTCCTCTGCAGCTGAAGGCCTTGTCATCTTAACCGTCGACTAACACGCTGAAAGGAGCAGTCCATCATTTTAGGAAGCAGTCCTGTTCGCCATCTAACCACAAGAATAAATAGAAATAAATAAAATGAAATAGATATCGATCGTCACATCTGAGTGGAGGTGAGACGGCAGCAAGCTGGAATGTCTCCTAAAATCTTGGATTGTTCCTTAAAGCTGTGCCAGAAAACTTTAAAAGGTCGTCGTTGTTTAGCAGGCATCGTAAAGTGAGGTCATTAAGCTACATTTGATCTAAATGTGTAGCTCGGATTCGCCGGGTGATCGCCTCTGACAGAGGCCGCGCTCATGTTTGGACAACGTTCCTCCTTGTTTACAATGTGTGAATATCTGACTCTGTGCACACAGCCACAAAGTCCTCCACAATCTCACAACTAAACAGAGTTTTTTTTTTGTTCATTCCTCTGAGGTGCTATGAAAAAATGCTTATTGCATTCACATTTTGCCAATTTCTGCGATATTCTGCATTTCACAGTTGATTGCATTTTTATGATCAGATTCGGGTAAATCATAGGACCCTGGCCTGGGTTTATCAGAGCTCATTGAGAGTGAACCAAAACGGTAAATCCCAAAACACTGAGCTGAAAGATGCTAACATGCTCTGTTTTTTGTATGAAAAGGCTATGCTTGTCCATCTTTAATCAGAAATATCCAGCGCACTGCATTTGTGATCTGTGTCTATAAATAATTTAACTTCCTTCATACAGTATTCTATATGGTAGCTCTATGATCATCCAAATGAAGGACTTGCTAGATTTCCTTGTGATTTTAATCCATTTTGGCATCACTGACGACCTTTTTACAGTGCACACGTACACATTCTGTGCTTCATCTGCAGATACAAGTCTAATATCAGCAGTTATGCATAGAATAACTCAGCACATACTCTTTAAAGCTGCAGTGCAGCTGGTTTTAGAGGTGAATGGGTAGGCTAATACTCTGTCTTACAGTTTTGCCTTACAGCTAAAGTGTTACAATACTATTCCATATAGCTGTTCCCACTGAGGTCGAGCTCCAGCTCACATACTCTGAGGTCCAGCATGGATATGTTTTAATTATTTACACTCTGAACTTTTACCAAGCAAACACAGCTCACCTTCATCTTTAGGCGACGGCCTTTCTGCTGACTCAGACACAGCATCAGACTGATGTACAGTAAGATATCTGAGGAGACAGCCGTCATGGCACAGAGAAAACAAATGGCTGCTTGTGAGCAACAATTTACTGCCTAATGATTATTCCAGGTTACAATCTGACCACCTTTTCTTTGCCACTGTGTCACTGGTGATCCAAACCAGACTGATCCTCTTCCTCCCTTATCTCGTTCTCGATGACATTTATTTTAGAAAGAAAGGAGCACAGTCGCACTCTGTTATTCTCTGTCTGTCTCAGCTCTGCTGTCTTGGTGTCTCTCTTCACCTGTGTGTGAACCCTTCAGTCGGCTGGACAGCATAACTCAGAGCTGCTGCTGCTGCTGCTGCTGCTGCTGAGTAACTAAAGTGCTCCTGAAGCTGCGACGTGCTTCACTGTGTGTCAGGCCAAGAGGCAGGCTGCACATTAATTTATCATGATTACACTGAGCTGAAAATAGTCTCAGCCACTTTACATAGAACAATCCTCATAAAATCTAGCAATAAACAAAGATGCTTAGCACACAAAGAGCAAAATATGTTGTGAACATTAACATGAATTGGCGAAATAGATCAAAATTTCATATGTCGTCACGACATGATTTAGAAACGAAAGATTTCTGGTTTTGAATGACTGGAGATGATTCTTTATTGCATTTTCAGTGGCCAACGAGTGCATGAATGCAGGAATAAGCTGCTCCGGGGAGCTACCCTCCCCATTCACTGGTGTTACATCATTAGCAGATATTGTACTGTGACTCATCGCTGAGCTGGACTGACCTGCGGCTCAGCTGTAAAGCTAACTTGTGGAGCAAAAACAGCTGTGCTCTGCCGTGTGGTGGGATGATATTCACTTGTGCTGTATGTTAAGCCCTATTTTTCTATTCTCTTCAGTAATTCAATAATGATTCTCTTCAGACAGATGAGTCAGCGTTTATTGACGAGTTGAGGTCTATTGTCTTGCTCGACAGCACCTTGGCAGTAGTTGATAGTGTCTGGTATTTTTGTTTATACTGTGAGCATCCTCGTAGCAGTATGCGAACTCTCTTGTGACAAGTACGAGTGATTTAAGAGGATTTATGGCGTTCATCAGTCCAGACCTGTTGAACCAGTCAGGTGCAGGTAGTTTGCCTCTCTCTGCTGTGGAAAAACACCTGTATGAGATAAAATCATAATACCTTATTCTGTGAATTATGATATATATGATCCCAAAATACCTAAAAAAATAACATAACTAAGGATTAACTAAGATAATACTGCAAAAGTACAGTCACCACATCATTATCATTATTATGGCTGCCAAGTTACTGAGAGATTTTCTGATTTTATTGGCACATTTTAGCAGGACTCTGTCATATCGTCTCATATAAGTCATGGGCCACTTTGCTATAAAGATGTTTTTTAGTATCTAACTTCATGTTAGAACTCTTGCTCTTTATTTCTGTCTCAGTTAAGCCCTGGTGACTTGTCGTTGACAGCTGTTTTCATCGTTTCTCAGTGTTTCGGGCCCTCTAACACCACAGCTGACGCTGCTGAGCTTGTTGCATGGTTTTGGTATGGCATTGGTATTACGCTCGCTCCTCTTTAGCAGCTCCACGAGTCGTTGCTGTCAGCCTGACACGCTGTTTGTGTTTCTGTGGAAAACTAGCTTATTGTCATTGTCCTTAGTACAGACAGAGGACTCCGTTTTCCTCATAGTCAAACTTGGTTGATAATGTGATGTTTGTATCAGTCACCGTACACTTGCAGTGTGGTGAAAAACTATCTCAAGTCAACACTAAAACCAGCTGATGTGCTACATATTAAAACACAAATTGTGACATCGCAAGAAAGGCAGTTAAGTACACTGTCTTAACATAAAGTTCTGTCTATACTTGTCTATATAATATATACTGTATACAGTCTCTAATTCTTTTCTATGAACACTTTGTTTTATGGAGCGTGTTTGAAGCATGGCTCAGGGACTAAACACTCAACCTGACAGACCTGATTCAGGGCAAAGCATCCTGAACTCTGCTGACATTTACCTACAGAACCAATATAGCAGCCAGAGCTCGGCATATTAAATTGTCAAATGAAGGTCATGGTTTAATTTTCTGCTTCATATGTTTGCTGTGAAATGAAAATGACTATTTTTAATTTCTACAACAAGCGTTACTGTTACGGAATTTAAAGGAACACTTTGCAGGATTTTCTAAATAACAACGTACAGACTCATGCACTTCTAGTGGGTCATCACTCATGACCCACTAGAAGTGAGTCCTGGTGTATTTATCTGCAGAGACCCTGCTCTTTGCATGGATTTTCTTATTTCCTTCTCATTTTGCCGTGGTCAGGGCATTTCTGGACTGCAGCCTTGGGGCAGTGGGTGTGGAGCCCCCAGCCAATAACAGCCCACAGGTGAGGTCTGGACTTTATAGAAAGGTAGCGACCAGGTGCAGTACGTAAGCATTTGCCGTTGAGCACAGATGTCAAGCCAGGGAGGAGGGACTGAGTCTGAATGTTGTGTTGACAGTCGATAGCCGACAATTCCTCCATAGCATGCTCTACCTTTAATGCTAAGTCACCTTTGTGATTTGTGGTGCTCTTTGTTCCCTGAGGTTTCAAACTGAACCAGTATTACATGTTTGTTTTCCTGAGCTCAGTTCATCTCCTGTTTTTCAGTCCCTACTGATCTCCCTGGCCCTTGTTAGGTACTGTATTCTGGTTATTTCTAGCATTGCTTTCCCTGTAATGTTATAACACTAGTGTAAGCTACACAAAGTACAATTTTTCAGAAACAAAAGTTGCAAATCCAGTCAGTGTTGGGCAAAATCATGACAAACAAATCCTGCTGGTGCTGATGTACAGTACAGTGAGGGGACGGGAGGGTGCTGGGGATTCATTTCAGTGATGGTTCACGTCCACAAACTCACACACACATACAACACAAACACTGTGTTTTGATGATACAGTAATGTGTTTGATTTCCTGCCAATCTGTGTGTGTGTGTGTGTGTGTGTGTGTGGGCTTGCGTGAGAGATGTTAGTGTTCTGGAGGATGAGATGATTATGTAGCAGACGGTTGGGTGGTGGATGCTGGAGCAGGGGATTGTGGGTACAGAGATAGTTTTTAATCCCTCAGAGAGCAACAGCTGTCTCACCCAACAACCTTTCATCATCATCATCATCATCTCTCTCTCTCTCATACACACACGCACACACACACACACACGCACACACAGAGCTTTTTACTTACCACCAGTTACATCATAATGCTTCTGTGTAACGTTGATATTTATACGCTTACATGTCAAAGTTGACCAAAGTTCTATGCACCAATTCACAAATCCACTGATTGCAATGGCTCCTTTGAAATGAATTGATTGCGGTCTAAGAATATGATGTGAAATGCATGACGTAAGTGTCGACTTAGTCCATAATGTCACAGTTTAAACCTTTGTAGAGGTGTAGTTGGAGTAAAATGGGGAAAATTGGGAAAAGTTATTCATTTCAGATTTGCAACTAACAATTATTGTTCACAATAATTATTAACAATTTTAATTATTGGTGCTTATTATTTTCTCAATGAATGGATTGGTCTGCAAAAAGGTCAAATAGATTTAAAAAATGCCTGTCACGATAGCTTAAAGCACAAGGTGAAAGTCCTTAAACTGCTTGTTTTGTCCAACCAGTCCAAAACCAAAACATATTGAGTTTATTGTAAGATAGGACAAAAACAGCAGATCTTTCCATTTAAGTGCCTGAAACCTGAAAATGATCTCCAGTTTTTTTAAATTATTTGATAGTCAGAACAGCTGTTGGTTGTATTTTTCTGTCTATCGGCTGATGAATAATCCACTGATCATTTTGGCTCTAATTTCTTGCACCCTTCCCTGGTTTATTTTGCAAAGCACACACTGTATGGAATCGGATGGTTGCACTGAAAGATTGTCATAGCTTTTTTTAAGTCCAATATTCACGCTCCTTTTAGCTCTGTTTTTGGTCTCTACCAACTCCTGAATGAAACATGTGGCTCTTTAGCTGCTAAATGCTCCACTTGTGTTCATCAGCTACTCTCTAATTGTGCCTGTCTGCATTTGGTGCTGCACAGGTAGTGTACAGCTGTGTTTCTGCCTCAGTCTCTCTATTTGAATTTTGAAACCAATAACATAGATACATGCATACATACAATGTATACCTTAATGTTGCTGATGCTTAGCCTTATGGAGTACAAAGGAGTCATTTAAAAGCATCAATTCTGGAAGACGAGTTAGCTAATAATTTCATACATTGTAAATAAATGAGTATTCTAAGCTCTTTCTGGTCATTTTTGGTGATTTTATCCGGGGCAGTGAGGGCTGTGCTGAGGTACATATGATTGCAGTGCTCTTCATTCCTTCCTGTATTACCAGAGGTTACCAAGCTGTCTGCCAGGACTGAAAGAATCATCCAAACCATCTACTAGTTTAAATTCAAGGTCATGCAAAGTTTCAGCGTTAGTATAAACAGCATGTCTTCCTATGTTATACTCAACTTGCCGAGGATAAGTTAGGAGCTGCTCCCTGTTAGGCATCCCAACCCGCCATGGAAATCTGAATTTGTTTTTTGTTTTGTGTTTTTTTTTTAAATGATCTGCCAGTTTGATTTGGCATAGTCTTTTTACGCTGCATGGCCATGATGCAACCCTCTCCATTTTTCCCTGCTTGGGACCGGCAATTAGGAACCCGGGAAATCCAGGATTCAGTGTCTCGCCCAAGGACCCTTGGAGGAGGGTGGGAATTGAACTGCCAACCCTGTAATCAGTAGATGACCTGCTCTGCCTCCTGAACTACAGCCTGCCCTGGATGAATAAAACTATGCATTAATAATTAAAACCCCCCAAAATCTGCCATTGTGCGTAATGAGAGGCAGAATGGGTGAGAGAAAACAAAGAACACCAGCTCCAGGCCACTGAATATTCTGGCTTATGAAACCTCTCCAATGGAGCGATAAATATGGCAGAATAATACGCTAAGAGGGTAATAGAGGTTGGGAAGCCTCTATTTGGGATTGGTTCATTTTTGTATTGGAGTGATGGAATTATAGAGTGTGTGTTTGTGTGTGTGTGTGTGTGTGTGTGTGTGTGTGTGTGTGTTAGAGAGGGAGCTGTGTCAATATAAGCCAAAATGTGTGCAGTGAGGATTTCAGTAACCAGAATTCATATGGAAATGTGTGTATTTAAGAGAAACATGACAACTCCAAAGTGCAAGTGTGTGTGTGTGTGTGTGTGTGTTGAAGTGTGTGTGTGTGTTGTGTGAGATATCCACTGTACTGTGTCCTTCTCCTGAAACAATGGCCTACAGTTCCTCTCAGGGCCCACTCACACTCTACTGTATGTCCCCATACTGGCTACTGGCCACTGTGTGTGTGTGTGTGTGTGTGTGTGTGTGTGTGTGTGTGTGTGTGTGTGTGTGTGTGTGTGTGTGTGTGTTACAGTTGTAAGACAATGACAGCTTGTTTGCTGGGAGGCTGGATGGAGGGATAAACAGAAACAGAGGACAGAAAGAAAGAGCAGTTTGTTCAGTGTTTGTGCTGTCACCATGTTGGTGGTGTTTAGCAGGTGTTGTGACGAGTGAATCCAACCCAAAATCAGTCTTTAAGACTGAGTTTTAGTTTTAATTTAAAATATCTGCACACAGCCCATTCAAGTTCAGTAAAGGTGTTTGAAGTTTTTATTCTGTTTCAGTGTTTGTTGCAGTTTTTCCAGAAATCACCTCTAATGCGACTGACAGTGTGACGTCTCTGTTTTGGATTTCTGTACATAAAGTTAAGCTGATGGTAGCTTAACAGCCCAGTTCCTACTCTGTTTATTTCCATCTTGGAAACACACAGTCTTTGAATGATTCCAGATACTGGGTGTGATGTAGTATTTTGCAGATTTATTCACTGCTGTGTTGCAGCAGTCAGTGACAGACAGGGAAAAAATAACATCATTAAATACTACACAGTCCCCTTCCCTGGGTCTGGTATCACAAAGTGAGACGGTGGGTTAGCAGCTGCCGTTGGCCTTAACTCAGGTGTCTGGTATCAAGAAGCTGGTTCACTTGACTGGGGTAGATTACCATGGTAACCTATACTGCACAGTTCAGATCAAAACCAGTCAGAAACCCAGTTACCAATCAGGTGACTTCAAAAATCGAGGTGTCATTCCAACAGAATGCTGACACAGAAAAAAGTACTGAGTTAAAATAAAGTGATAAGTGGTGGAGGGCAATAGAGACATAATCACACATCAATAGAATCATTTTGCTTTCTGTGATTGATCATTGAGCGTCAGAGTCGCTCTGACAGCAAACAGTAATATCAGCATCGGCATCAACCATCCAGAAAAGATTAAATTTGATCCCTAGATGGACACATACTGGTTAAAGAAGTGCCTTCAGGTAACCGTCACTACTGACACATGCTGTCCAGCATTTATGACACATATTTAGAGCGAGACTGTTTTGGTGGATTCTTTTGGAATCAGATTATATTTCTGTGAAATGTGTATTATTGTAGGGAAAAGACATTGTTTTGCGGTTCCTCAGTGGATTTGTGTTATCATCCTTGCATTGCTTATTCAGAGGCCTTTGTGGATCATGAGGAGAAGCACCTGATTCAGGATCAGGAGGAGTGCAAAGACGGTAGAAAAAGGGAAACACAACAAGCTTGTTAAGTTTTTCACTCAGTGTGTTTTTTCCTTTTTCAGCCGGTGTGTTAGAACACACAGAAAAAGTGTGCAAGTGATGGTCTGTCTAAACCAGGCACGTCAAACTCATTCCATAAAGGGCCGTGTGGCTGCAGGTTTTTGTTCCAGCCAAGGAGGAGCACACTAGGCCAACCAATCAACATCAAGGGATCACTTAGTTATCAGCTGAAGACTGAGATCAGCTGATTAATTGATTCCAGCCTGGTGTGCTCCTCCTTGGTTGGAACGAAAACCTGCAGCCACACGGCCCTTAATGGAATGAGTTTGACATGCCTGGTCTAAACAGTTTAAAACAGATCGTCCACATTCACTGAGATTTTGTTGACTTTTAATTCAGTTTCAGTTGTTAATATGGCTTTGGCTTTAATTGCCAACATTAATTCATCTGAGAAAATGTTCAAAAGGCAAGCGTGTCCTACTAATCTAGAGAGATAGGAGAGAAATTAGAGTGGAAGCAGATAGACTGGGAAGGAAACATTTGACACAGTGCAACATGTGCTTGCTTCTTTATCCATTCATGTGTGAGTTTTATTATCGTGTGCGATCACACCACTGCTCAGCTCAATCAGCCGCCTTGTTAAAGGTGTGAAATGGTCAGTCGCATACAAATAATAAGTGTGATGGTCACTAGAAGGAAGAAATGAGTTTTATTTTTGATGCACAGGTAATATGACTGTCAGACTACCTGTGAAATGAGGTGGGTAAAGGAGAAAAAACAGCAACAAGCAAAGAATCATGATAATAACCATTGCTTTTTCCTCTCCAGTAACTGGACTATGGACCTGAGCCTGCGAGATGCTCTGGGTGGGGGTGGAGGTGGGGCCCCTGCTGAGGCCCTGCTGAAGAGAGACTTTGTCGCCACGCTGGAGAAAGAGAGCTATGATGACAAGGTGGGAGAGTCGGTCACCAAGAGCGACTACCGACCCTTACTGGATGGGAAGGACACCAAGAGCGGTAAGTCGCCATGAGCTGGTTTACGCAGAGATGTGAGGAGGGAGAGATGCTTTTCCTCAGTGTGATGTTGATCCCTGCAGGGGGAGGAGCTGAGTTGACTGGTAATTTGGATCATCACTGGGCTTGAATTGAAGTCATTTTAATTGACATTGGCTCCAGTTTCAGGGTGGTAAACTGGCTGAAACCGACAGTTTATCAGGCTATACCAGCGGTTTTGGCCAGTATTGAACTCTAATGTATTACTGTTATTTTAAAAAGCTATTATATATCAAGTTTCATGTCTGTCAGGACACAAGTCTCTGTGACACTGTGATAAATAGCTATTCAACCAAAACAACTCTTCTGTTTTAATTACTTGGAGGATCCTTTTAACTTATAATAATAATAATAATAATAATAATAACTGTGTACCATGATACCATGAAACATGATACTTTGTGAGACTGTGAAAATCTCATACTCGTCCAAATCTAATGACAGAGTCGAACACAGCGCTATGTGACAGCTGAATGGGGAAGCTCTGTTGTCAGATCTTCACTTCAGCTCATGAATGCACCACCAGGAAGGATTCACAGATGACCCCACCACAGCTACACTAATAAACCTCTAAATTAAGTAGCTTCAACAAAAACCAGTGTGGACGTGTTCATTATGACACAGTGGTTATCAGTAGTGTGAGCTGTAAGCACACAGGATTTACTGAGCTGATGCAACACCATATGTTGTTTAATGGAAAAATCCCATTTGCACTGGTCCTTCATATAGAAATATCTACAACAGAAAGTGTTACTGTATTATATGATATATTTTATGAAGTTTGACAAAGTAAGCAGTTATAAAGGCAATGCTGATGAGAGAATAAAGTATATTTAGCTCACTGTAAAGTCACTGAACCTACCATATGTCGTCTACACTGTTTGATCTAAGCCCCAATGGCAAAATGAATATTATGTATGCCCAGTCCTGCTGGTAGCATTCACCACCTACTTGCATGTCATGTATAGTAGCCCTGCTGAATCATCTATCACCTCATACAGCTTTCATGAGAAAAGTGCACATTTAGGGTAGTTGTTTGTATATGCACAGAGATGAGATTGGTAGAATAATCCACTTAAAGGGGGGACGCCAGTTTGTATTTGTATAAAGTTGGTGGATGTGCAAGAGACAGTTTTTTTTTTATGGTCAAAATTGTAGCAGCAGAGATATTCTTAGTTTTATTCCCTGGAATGGATCAAACTCCAAAACCACTGGATCCTACACTGATCATAATGCAGCTTGATAGCATATTTCATTAGACCCTCCGTGCCTGGTAAAACACAAAAATGCACACATTATACACTACATCCCAACTTTCTAAAAATGGAAGAAAAACATATTCCTGCCATTAGCCAGGCCCTAGTGCTATTCAAGCCAATTTTTAATGCAGCATTAAAATAATGCAGCTTTGCAGGGGGGGTGGCAGCTATTGCAGGAGTTCCAGGTACGTAACGTACATTTTTAAATGCACGGTGGCTACCTGTAGTAGTGTGTCATTTATCTAGCTGACGCCATGTGAGAAACGATAAATGATAGCTGTCTACGCAAAGTAAGAGCTATCTGACCATCCATGGTGGTAGCCATAGAAGACATTATACAACTGCTGTCACAGTCAGGTCTTTATTGACGCGTTGACCTTTATGTGTAAAATTCCTTCATTGGGAATGAGGCAGATAATTCCATTAGCTGGAAGTAAAGCTGTCTTTAAAATTGATCAGTTCAAGGATTTCACAGTGATGTTAGTTTGGAAACGTAGATTTTATTTTAACCTTTTCTGCGCAATAGGATAAGCCCTGGGTAAACACGCTTACCTAACGGATGGATGGATGACAGACAGGAGCAAACGGCAGAGCAGGGAGATTAAGAGAGAAGTAATGCAGATAAGAGCAAACTGGAGGGTTTGACGATGAGGAGAGTGAAGGATGAAGAATAAGAGAGTCGTCCAGGCTGGAGAGTTAAATAGAGCAGACACAAAAGCCCTGTAGACACACACAGACATGGATTACTCTGTAGAAGGGGTTTCAATCTTCAAGGGGAGGGGGCTAATTTGTGTGAATGAGGGACTATAGTAGTTCTTGTTGTGTTGGGGGAACATCCAGTCTAGTTGCTTTATCCCTCTGTGGCCTGTACCCTTGAGTAAAGCCCCCTTTACCTGAGTGTGTTAACTCCAGGGTCCACAGCTTTTTCTGCAATTATGAATTTAAATTCAGCTCTTTGAGTAAGATACATATGAACCAAGCATAATCACAGATGTGTGTTTCTTTGCCACAAAACAAAAGTGTGATAAAATCCCGTTGTTGATGGGGTCTCTATTTTCACACCAACCAGCCAGAGAAAAGTCTTCTTCCAACAAATCTGAATTTCTTTTCTGTTGAAATCATCTTCGATTGAGCAAAATATCACTGGACACATTATATCACTTTATTACTATACCTGATATAAAATCACTGATTAAACTCTACTATTAGAGGATGCCAGTTTCTTACTGAAGACCTCTCTGTTAATAATTTGCCTATAATGCAGTGATAATTCATTGATGTTAGAGTTAATGTACGCTGCTTTAATAAGGCTTTTCCTCTGGCTGTTAGAGAGGCATGATGTGTTAATAATTAATGTTGTTTTCAACAGTGCAGGGTGCAACAAACAGAAACATGTTTTGCATCAATGTGGGGCCTTTGGTTAAATTCAGATGGTTGAAATTTAGGGGGCCATGTGGTTTCAACAGCTGTACAGTCATGATCCTGGACTCACTGAACAAAATACAAGACAAGCTCCTCAGATTCTGTGTTTCAAGGCCACCGGAGAGCCTCCTCGTAGTGTGTGTGTGTGTGTGTGTGTGTGTGTGTGTGTGTGTGTGTGTGTGTGTGTGTGTGCGTGTGCACACGCCTTAAAGATTAAGTGTAATTGCTTCGACACTTTGGCCAACCCTGTCTAGACTTGAATTAGCTGTAGGACTGTCTTTCATTGTCTTTATCTCTCAGGCTTGTTCTCTTTATATTTTCTTGTCATATTCCTTCATTCATTCTATCTGTGTCTCTTTTCTTTATCCCCTTTTTTGTTTCCCCTTCTTCCAGCCTCTCTTTCACCCGTCCTGCTTTCTCCCTGTCATTGTTGCGCTGTGTCAGCCTGGAGACAGTGCTGTATTAGCATCATTACCAGCACCACATGCACACACAAAATTAGCACCCAGCCACTGGCAAAATCTGGCTCAATGAGCTGAACGCTAACCTGTCTAGCTGTCAGTGTTTGACACGCAACAGTCCGGAGCTGGAAGGGACCAGGGTTTGGCAACAGCTCTAGTCCACTTGTAGATGGACATTTTAGTCAAATCCAGTCTAGTAATATTCACTTCCATGTGACTGAAGGACTCACAAGAGACAGAATAGTAAAAAAGAAACTGTAGATCCTACATTTCCCATGTTGTTCAGAAATCATGATATCGCAAGGGTTATTTTTTCAGACATTATACAACTTTTTTAGAGTAATGTGCCTCTTTTCTTAGACCCAGTGAACTTTACACTTTGTTCTAGCTTCTCATCACTGAAATGATGGTATCCTATATTATACTCTATATGGGCTGTTGACTTATATAGGAACTGGTAATACATCAGACCAACTTCAGTTTTTATAGCACTCCAACATCAGGAACGACAAAAACCAATTTACCTCCATCACAGACGACTGAATGGTTAAGAGTTAAGGCCTAAACAATTTAGTTTACTCAGCGAGACTCTGTCACTTTAGAAAGCAGAACTAATGCATCATTCCTTACAAATGAAAAGGTGAATTCATCAGCAATGAAACACACTGTTGCTCTCTTCACTACTATTCATGTCCTGTTTATATCTGGTATATGACAGATGATGAGAGAGAGAGAGACTGTAGGTTATTTTTAATTAACAACCTATAGTCTGACTGTTCTTATTTTATTTCTCTTAATTTGAATTTTTGGTTTGATATTTATGATTTTAAACACAGATGGCACATCCGACAGAGTCGCGTGTATACTTTTTTTTATCTTTTATGATAAACCATCATCCTGACGTATCATCTCACAGAGTCTTGTCACATGCCCGTGCACAGCTGGTGTCACAATGATGACCAACAGAAGGCATGCATCCTCAGGCTGTGTGGGTGTGTGCGTGTGTGTGTTTGAGACTATTTAAAACACTGGTGACTATATAGGCCTGTAGGCTACATCTGTATGTTCCATGTGGGTGTTCCTATATAACACTGAGGAAGCTGACAGCAGATGTTTTACCACAGGGTTTCTCTAATGTTTTCATATCATAGGCCCTCAGTCAAACATGCATTACACCAAAGACTCACATGTGATGAGAGTTAAACCAGAGATCAGTCTGGGATCCCTCAAGGATCAATTCTGGGCCCACTTTCTTTTTTCTGCTTTATTTATTTCTTGCTTGCAACAAGCAAGATTAAACTTAAACTGAACTTAATAATAAGTATTTTCCGCCATACTTGTATTACAGTGACATGCATTTTGAATGTCATTTAATGTATAGCACCATGAGCTGGTGGTCTCTTCACAGTTAGGACAGTGATGCCACTGTTTAGAGCTAAATGTTGGGTTTCTTCTTCTATAGAGTTTTAGTTTCCCTGCAGAATTTGTGCAGGGAATCATTCAGTTCAAAGATGGGAGAACAGAAAGCACTGATGATGGATAGTTCATTTCAGATAAAATGCTATTTGTTCAGATTCACAGAGTCGGCACAGCTGCCTTATGTAACTCTGTAAGTTTACATCAGATGAAACCAGCTCAAGGATGTGCCAACCACAGCCTACTGTCAAACTTACATGAACAATACATCTGTGTCTTAAATGCTGTAAAGATGTCTGTGTGTGATGTTTACAATAATATGTTATGATCACAGGTGAAAAATGCTCTATTAATCTAAAATATTTCTGACACAGGAGCTTGCCAGACTGACATATTGGTATATCTGGTTGGATGGTCAGGGTACATGTCAGAATCACTAGCAATCAATGAGCTCTATAGTCTGAGACAGGAGGGTGTCTCCTCATCTCTGAGTCTCCCTGTTTTTAACAGCGATATCTCTGCTTTTCTTTCATTTCTTCATGCCCTGTCTCTTCCTCTGCTGTTGGTTGTCTTACACTCATCCCCTCTGTCTCTTTATTTCTTCTTTTCATTTGTGCCCTTGTTTATCTTTGTCATTTGAATTCTGTAGTGGGGAGTCTTGCGCCTTTCCTTTCATCTCAGTGTTAATAATGTGGAGGCCGTGAAGTTATTGCAGCCTCAGCTTTGATGAAGGGCCGTAATAAGCTCGACTCCTGCTATGTGAACTGAAAGGGAAACCAGAAGCTCATCTGTCTGCAGTGCCAGTGAGGGCAAACCTTTGGTTCTGCTTCATTTTTCTTCCTTGAGCTCACTTCGTGCAGCACCTACAGTGTTGCTCTTTGACAAAAATCATGCGGTTTCTTTTCCTGTATGAGCTTAAAGTAGAAGTTTGACATAAGAAATGAAGAAAGAAAGAGGATACTAATAGTAGCAAGAACTGTTACCGTTGTGAATGAACTAAACTAGAGTGAACATGTTATTCTTTTTCTGGTCCATTTGGCAGTTACTGTGCAGGGTCATTACCACCTCCTTCTGGACTGGAGTGGAACTTTACATGTAGCCCAGAACAACCAAGGCCAATGCAGTGAGATTTGTGCCAGTGTTGTTGTGTAAAAGTTTATTAAATGGCATCTGGTTTTTATTAGGATACGACACACTTGAAATGACAATGGGCCCTCATTTACAGTAAGATTGGCATGAACATGATGCCTCCCTGGTATACATGTGGCCTGTTACAAGTGGATGTGTAGTTAACATTGAAAAGGATGACATTTAGTACAGGTATCTAAAAGTGCTTCCTGCACACACCTTAAAATTTGCTTTCTCTGTATGGAGCTTATAGCACAGTATGACCCCAGTATGACTGCAGGCTGTGGGCTTACTGTTGGACAAAGAGGGAAGAGTTCTTCACCATAATTGGACCCTTAAAGATTTCTTTTCTTGAAACAAATTAAAAAAATTGCTAGTAAAGTAAGAATAGTTTGACTTGTTTCCAGTGCATTTGAACTTTCAATCATTTTCCAAAATGATTTTCTTTTAGTCTCGTACAGCAGTGTGAATTTCTTTAAATAAATAGTTATTTTGTACGAACGGCCAAAAGTTTCACCTCAATACAAATTGTAGCTTTCACAGCAGTATTCATGGTACACCAATGCCAGAAAAAGCCTATCTGGCTATAATCTGTTGGTATTGGGTAGCACTCAGGGTCATTGATTTTAAAAATGATGTTCACCTTTCATCGTTGTCAAACTTCATTAACCTTGGTCTTAAGATCATCCAGGTTTAAAGCCAGAGTGAAATTACGTAGCAGCACAGTGAAGGTACGATTACACTGCAGTCTGCTAGTGTTTCCACCGAGCTGGGACGGAGCTGCGTTTGCTGAGACATGAAAACACATCGCTGCAGTGTGTGTATGTGTGATCGAGGTACAGGAGAGAGAGCAGGGGGGAGACCTCTGCACACAAGTAGTCTGTGTGTGTGTGTGTGTGTGTGTGTGTGTGTGTGTGTGTGTGTGTGTGCGTGTGTGTGTGTGTGTTACAAGACACTGCAGTCACATGTGACTGCAGTACATCGGAGCATCACTACTGGTAGCTACACACACATGCAGTTCTGATGAGGTCATCACACACACACACACACCTTGGCTGTCACTGTCAGTAATTAGGACGTGTGTGAATTTGCTGAGCTCAGCAGATATGTTGAAGTGAGTATGATGTAAGTGAAGCTTTTACAGCACTTCTGGAGAACAGCACTGACTGACTGAAGGATGGACTGACGGACAGAGGGGTGAGCCTCTCTGACATCCTGAACGACAGACACACACACACACACAGACAGACAAAGAGGATCTGAGCTATGCAGAGCTTAAGCTTGAAAGATTTTAGTTTCCAACTTTCTAGTATCAGTTATAATGTGACAGCCTGAGATATTTCTGTTTATTACTACTTGTCATTTCTGTCAGTTGTGATAAAGTTGTACTCTCCAAACTAACAGCTGAGATCTTGGACCCTTCTTGGTTTATTTCAAACGTGTCTAACTGCTACAAGTACAACGTCATTGTTACTAATGGAAAAAAACTACGACAATGATCCAAAGCTGGAAGCGTGGTCTTTTTTTTGATGGAGTTATATTGTTAGAGAGGACGTGCACCCTAAATGAGCCGTACACATAATCAAATACATTCATGTTTATAATGTTGATACAAGTGATCAGCTCAGCCGAATACTGCCACTGCTGTCAAAGCACGATGTTTTTACATATGCTGGGGGGGCAGAGGAGAATTTTAGGGCGTAGTTTACCCTTTAATGTCTATGAACAGCACAAAAGGTTGGCGTGAAAGTTAGACACACTGTGGCAAAACCAGTCCTTCTACAGTCCTTCTGGAAAACAGGATCCAGGAGACACAGGGTGTGATCCCACCTTAAAAGGAGCCGTTCAGGTCTTTTTGTTTTGACATGAAGTTTTATGAGTGTAATGAGAGATTTCAGAGCACAAACATGAAAAACAACAACATGACATGTAACGAGGCATTCTAATCAGTCATAACACTGTGTAAAAAAAACTAGTTTGAATGAGATTAATTCTCCTGTCAGCCGTCTTGGTACCTTGAAACTACTTTGTTGAAGGTCAGCATATTACGATGCGCTAGAGGCCATGTGGTCAGGTGAAGACACAGGATTGTAGTAGTAAATCTAATCATGGGAAGATTCTGTGTTTGACAGCTTAGAGGAGAAGCAGTGCCCCCAGAGGTGCTGCCAGCCCCGCAGTCCGTCAGTCACAGTAACAGGATTTGCATCATGTGTTCAACAGCCATGGGATTGCAGCATTGTAACAGAGCACCTGGAGTGTGTTGTTTCGCTGTTAGTGGTTGTCTACAGGGGAGAGAATGATTTACATCCCTCAGTTTCTCTCCTCTGTCTCACTCTGGTTCTGTTTCCATGTGTTTATTTCTCCTTCATTGAATCACATTCTGATGTCTCTGTTCCTCTATTACTTTCTCTTGATCCATTTCGTCATTAGTTTGCTCTGCGTCATTCATTTTATTGTAGTAAAGGGCGCTCACTTTCCCAGTATCCCACCATCCATCATCTAAACTATGATAAATTAAATGTATCCTCCATCCTCCTCTGTGCCCGGTCCTTTGTGTCTTTCCACCTCGCATCATCCCTCACCCCTTCAGTCTTAGCCAAGTCCAATTTATTCTCACTGTCAGTGTAGTATTAGCATGATATACAGTATATGGGAAAATATTGTATTCTAACACTGTTCAAGGACACATCAGAACTCAAAGTTTTCTGAGAAACAGTTTGTATCATCTGTCTCACACCTTGTAACCAGGTTTGTTAGTATAAATGTTAGTATGCATTTTTGGTTTTGATTAAGCAATTTAAAGGATGCAGATCTGGAAGTGGCTCCATATGAAACAGTATCCCTGGGTCCCTGCAAAATGGCCAGCGCTCAAAGCTTGGTGATGTTGGGATGACTCACAGGCTTGATTGGTGAACTGCCTGCAGGATAATGGCTAACACACTAGCCAGGCGAGGATTCTTGGGTTAGTCAGTCAGAATTGTGGTCACAATAGCTGTCCAAGCAAGCTAACTTGCAACAGGTGATTTTGCAGTGAAAAGACCCAAACCAACAGTGAACTGAGACTGGTTAGAAAAAACAGGAAGTAGGAGAAGTAAATGTTTGAATCAGGGTAGTTTCTGGTGAAAAAAGGTTCAAATTTGAGTTTTGCATAAAGGACATATCCCCATGTGGCCTGTAGTTGAACATGTGGTATTGTCAATAAATCCCTTTGAACAGCAGCCAATCTGTTCGACTGGGTGACATGTTCATTTATTACCATGAACACACACACTTAACACACAAACAGCTATTCATTTTGGCTGAATCCCTCATTGCCATCCTGCTGCCCCAAATACTCACTAGACCACCAAATGTTGATTAATCCGCAGCTGAAAATAGTCCCCAACAAATACACCTTTTCTTCCTGTTTGAGGAACATTTGCTAAAACCACAGTGACCAGCTCTTTAAGAAAATAAGAGTGTTTGTTTTAAATGAAACTGTATATTCGTGACCCATTTTCTTAAGATTCAAAGCTTCATTAGGAGCCAATAAGCGTGACCCAAATAAACTTGGTAGGGAAATCAGAAAGTAGTGAGACATTTGAATGCATTGTTGGTTTGTCTGTGCAGCAGGAAACACTGAGGTTTTATTAGAAATAGAATTTCTTTGTTTGGTTTGGGCCAATATACAGATGTTCAAACCAGGTTGAAGTCACATATGGTAATGCAAAACTTTACCACTAGGTGTCATACGTGAGTCAGCCACTCCCAAGAGGAACTAAATGAGAGCCTGTGAATGAGAGTGTAGCAGCGCCACAATCAGGACAGGTGACTGTGTTTTTATTTCTCACAACAACCAGTCAGCTTAACAGCTAAATAAAACAATGCTAGTGCAACTAGAACCTGCAAGTCAATTAGTTTTCAACAACATGTTCCTGCAAATGTTTCACAATAAAACCTTCGTGGAGGAACGCTGGTTTTCTGTCCAATGAAACTCTAAAGGACTTTTAATTTGAAATGGAACAGCATAATGCAGAAACTTCAACAGGACAAACAGGAGCGAGTCGAAACAAGGCTTCCAACTAAAATGAAGTTCAACATGGCTGTCTTTGCATGAGCTGGTTCAACAAACCTGAAACCCCAGTCGGAGATAAGGTGCATCTCAACAGTGTTTACTGGCTTTCGTTGTATACCCAGGTCTTCTTCATCAGAAGATGCACACTCCCACAGACAGGACGTTTGGTGCTTCATTTTACTCTGCTCCAAATTGGAGTGATCATGTGCCGCCGACTTCAGTCAAGAGGAGCAGGTCGTTATAATGGAGAGCTATGAAGAGTCTAAAAATGATTTGAGCAAAAAGCAACACTGTTGCTGCAAATAAGTCAAGAGAGGAATGCTGGCAGAAAGCTGTGAATCGTGTAAACTCATGGATATCTATTTATTTTACCACCCAATGCATCCTCATGAGCCCACCCCCCTTTTTATTTCTAACATGACAACTGCAAGTTCTCAAGCTCTCAGACTTTTTATATTACAGCATGTTTAAACATTATAACCAGGAGATTCACCATGATTGTATTTGTTTACACCAGTTACACCAACGTCAAATAAATATATACAGATAAATGTGATTAACACTGAAATAAGTCTCAGTATGAGGGTCCTTTAATTAACAAAAACACTTTTACTGAGTTCTTCATGTCGACAAATAGCTCAGTGCTTCCACCACCTGCCCTTCTTCTCTGTCCATCCCTCTCTCTGTTTTCTCCCCCTCCTCCATCCCTTTGCTGTCCACTGCCGTCCTCATCCCTTGCTTACTTTCCACCCCTCCCCGCCCTCCCTCACTCTAAGTGCTTGTCTCTTCCAGAGATGGTGACAGCTGTGACTGAGGATGGGATGCTCCAGCCTGACACTGACCTCCCTCGTCCTTGGCTTGGAGAGGAGAGAGAGAGAGACTTTAGCATTAGCAGCATGCACAGGCCAATATTAGCTGCAGGAAACTGGGAGCAGGGTGCAGGGACAGGTCAAGGGCAACGTGAGGGAGAAAGATGGTTTTTGATGGGGGTTTTTAACTTATTTTGCCCTAAATGTCTAAACAATGGTGAAATAAAGGGAGAACTGGTCAAAAATAAACACTTCTGTTTTTCCAGCTTTCATGTTTCTTATTGACCTTGTTGCCCAACTGTAACTGACCCATGAGATGTTTATCTAAATATAGAGGCAGCAGGTTTGCCCAGAGGCTGGCAGCCATCATCTGGAAGCTGTACTCTTGCTGTGAGCTGAAGTGCAGCTGGGTTCAGTCTTGGTACCCCTACACTATATGGTCCATCATCGCCAAGTGCTCTTTAGCAAGCTCCAAACCACTTAAGAGGCTCTGAACAGCAGACGGTCCTGCACTCTGACCTCTGAGTAGAAATGGATGAGCTGGAGGGTATGGAGGCGCCATTAAAGGTGCACTAAAATAATTTTTTATTTCCGTAAATTTGGAGCACGTATGATAGACAGATTTGAGGACAACCCTCTGTGTTTTAAGGGCAAGTTACAAGCCCAATGACATGTGCAGTTAGAGCAAATCTTCACCTTTAACAATAGTTAATGACTCATAGGGACACTTACAAACATACCAAAATGCACAACAGCAGTCTGCTAAAATATTTCCATGTAAACCTCAGTGGTACAGTCAGTGTGCTGTTGTGTACCTTGTACCTGTGAAGACAACCTTTGTAGATGCACCCTTTGTGAAAAGCACACACACAACCCACGTCCCTTTTTTTAATCCATTCTCTTTCCCCTCTATACCAGTTGAAGGTGATTTAACAAGATGGGCTAAAACAGAAGGTCAACTGCATCTTACCAAACACTGCAGTCTAATAAGCACTGAGCAATGACGTGAAAGTACAAGCAGTCCCTTTCCAGGACGGTGATGAGTCCATCAAACTGTATTTCTTTAAACTACGCGATGGAAGCTATTTTTGCAGTGGTGGTCCCCCGCTTGGATATTTGGACTTGTTTTTCTTGGCAGTGTGTTTCAAAGAGCTTCCAGTCCAGTGATGCAGAAATGCCACAAAAATCATGTTTGGAAAAAAAGAAGGTGTTTGACCTTGAGGCTTGATACTGGCTGCTGTCCTCAGAGGACTGTCTGGGTTCTGCCTGTTCCTGCACGCACATACTGTATGTGTGTGTGTGTGTGTGTGTGTGTTTATGGGGATGTCTGAGAGAGAGAAAGAGAATAAGAACAAAAAAGTCTGGGGGAAACTTTTTACTTTAAAGCACCTCATGCATCCAGAGTCTGGCTTATTCCTTCATTTACAGTGAGACTGTGTGCCATGTTACATCAGTGCTACAGTGTAGTGTCTCTAGACTGTCTTTATATCCCACAGACTAGGACGAAATGATTTTTGGACCATTGCAATTGTGGTTGACATTGCGATAATTTCTTGTAGTAGCAAGATACTGCTAGTATTGTTGAGTCAGTAGTATTCAGAAATAGTTGTGGCATTCACGCTGCCTTTATATGTCTTGTTAACAGCCTGCAGTGGTACTACTGGCAGCTCTGTTGATCCTGCCACCGTCATGCACCATCAACAGATTCATCACCTTTCAGCAGTTTTTATTTCACAGTTTGATCAACTCACTGCATTAACGTTCTGAAAGAGGAAATAGCAAATCGCTTTGCTCACAGATGGAAAGTTCAACGAGCAGTAAACAAGATTTTTGCTTTAACTTGTCATTATGCAGTAAATGTTGATTGCACAGCATCATGGCTGTAGAACAGTGACATCATCAGTGTTTCCATTGGTTCCCGATCAGCCTCGCTTTCTCTGTGCAGTCCTGTCTGCCGGCGGGTCTGATCTCCTGGGAGAACGAAGCTCGATTTCCATCAGGCAGGAAGTGCGTCAGCCCTCGTTGGTAGACCGAAGAAGTCAGCCTGATGGGTGGTCATCATCATCATGAGTTCATATGAGAATCAACAGACAGAAAACATGTCGTCACCGTCTCTAGTGCCGTAAAAACATAAAACAACATGATACCAACCCAGGTCAATTTTCTCAACACACACTAAAGACTTTCTGACTGCTTTCATGGCTCCATCGTAGATTAAATGAACTTACACTCCCCCTCCACCCGACACCAACCCCTGCTGTAGTCACTGGTTTGCATGAACCAACACTCAAACTATGTTATTATTATATTGTCTAAAATGATGACAGTTTACCATCACCTCCTCAGTGAACATGCTTCTTTCTTCTCTCATATTTCAATTTCAATTTCATTCATTTCATTTGGACATCATGTAATCATGTAATGTGTTTTCTTGTCCTTCATGAAAATGTTCGATATCATGGAAGGAGAGTTTGACTGGATGGTGTGTGTGAAACGCAGTGAGGGCAGAAGAAGCTTCCAGTGTTCATCCATTTATCATAATGCTGATTATCCAAACTTAGTGTGATAATGATGTATTAGAGCAGTAATGTTAAAACTGAGTGTGCCACCTTTAAACTGACTGAAATGGTCTTTGAAGCTTTCTTACATCCTTATAACACCTTGCATGCAAAGGTAGAGAAAGCAAAACAAGAGCTGCAGAGAGATTTGTGTGAAAGAATGACAATAATGAGGGAAAACAGGCACAGAGGGGGAGACTGGCAGCTGAGGAGTGATCGACAAGGAGGAAAACTAGACAGAGACAAGAATCCTGTGGCGTTCTGTCTAGAATGACTCTGCAGTTATTTCGTCTGCTGTTTTTCTTTGAGTGTGTGTTTGTGTGTTTGTGTGTGTTTGTGTGGTTTCCATCTGGATGTAAATTCAGTAATTGACGGATGTCTCACCTTTACAGAATCCCAAAAATGGATACGGCCATAAAGAAACACAGCCGAGCCGGTGTGCCTAAACTAACAGTTAATGCACACTTAATTATTCATGACAACCACCATTACACTGATGCTGGTCCTGTGCCAAGAAGACTGTGTCCTCATTTCCCCTGAATAATTTGATAGCAAACAGGTTTTCAGCTCCAGTGTGGACTCTGCGTCTCTTTATCACAGCGACATCTTTTCAATCGTGTTGCATGTGTCTCAGTGGGAGTTACATGATGCGGCTCTGCCACACTGTCTGTCTTTCTCCCTGGTGCTTCAGGACCACGGACAGATACACACTTTATCATGAGATGTGTTGCAGTGTATCTGTGCAGCAGCAGCAGCAGGCTACTGCGTGGGAAAGAAACTACGATCACATTGTGCTTGATCCAACTGCGCTTCATCAAAATGAATAATACAGCTCAGGAGAGTGTTCAGCTCTGAGCTTTCCAACAGGAAATATCTAATAATAGATATTTAGAGCTGGTGGAAAGGGACTCACAGGGGGCATGAACTAAAATACTGTACTTAAATGCAATTTGAGGTAGTTGTACTTTGATTATTTCCACTTTGTGTTGCTGTATGTTACTAAAATGTTCGGTGCAGTTTACCTTAATGGATCAGCAGTGGTAATATCAATATCACCGATGATGAAATAACACTCGCAGGAGCTTTTTTTTTTGCATAACAAGTAATTTCACTTTTTATTTGAGTAACGCACCTAACGTATTTTCTGATTGTATTCCTGATGATGATACATATTTTTACTACTTCATTGGAAAAAAATTAATTTAACAATATGATATACATAAACATGCATTAGATTTATGGCATATATCAATAGTGTGCATGAGTGTGTGTGTGTGTGTGTGTGTGTGTGTGTGTGTATGTGCGAGTGTGTTGTGTGTGTCTTGGTACGTGCTCCTCAGCGGGTGGCCACACGCATCGATCCTTTCAGACACGTCTGCCAACAGCAAGTGTTGCCTAGGGAACCACAGATGCTGTCATCCTCTCCTTGCGTAACCATGGTGATAGTCCCTTCAGCGACGTGTTGTGTCTGGTTGCCTCACTGTCAAAAGACACGCACGCACACACACACTCACACACACACTCGGAGGCTGGAGAGGCTGGTTTTGGGAAGCGGGACCTGTTTGATGGTTGGACAGCTGTCAGAGTGGAGTGACGGACAGACAGATGCAGGTGCAGTTTTCAGTCTGTCTGACTGGGTGCAGAGTTTAACAGGAAGCCTGCGGGACGCTGTGTGTGTTGGTCAGAAACATCTCGGTCATTCAGCCGAGCTCTGTGTTTCAAACTTTCATTCATTCACAGATGTTATACCTGGACATGTCTGCAGCAAGTAATCTTAGCAATGACGTTTCTGTTCGTTGATTTATGATGGTGATCATGCTCTTTGTCTCCTTTAGGTCCAGGGATGATGTCATCAATGATGTCATCAGGGGGACTCCAAGACTCAGCTGGACAGCCTGCCTTCAGCTCTGACTACCTGTCTGGTGAGGGTGGAGGGAGTGCCAGTTATTCATCACAGGGTTTTCCCACTTTAGAATGAAAGTCGTTTGCAGAGAAGTCAGAAGAGTCTTTTTTTGTCTGAAGCTCAGGGGGCTGCAGTGCCCCCTGTAGATCAGTCCCAGAATAATTCTTACCCACCCAGACACGTATGAGCACAGCTTTCCATGGTTTTCATGTTCTGTATTCACAACAAATGTTATAGCTGAACTCACACCCTTGTCAGACTAGTAAAGAGATCCACAAACGCATGCCACCATCAACATTTATTCAAATCGTCTGCTTCCATCAGCCTTTACTGCAGTTTTTCTTTGTTGCTGTGCCAAAATTTGTTCATAGACCATGTTTTCTTTTGACTTCAATACATCATTTAGTCACTTACACCTGCACCTTTCCTACTGTGACACGTCAAGATATTCAAAAATGTGTTTCATGTGATTATGTTTTTGGGATTTCCATTTTTTACATACTGCATGGACATGTTTAAAATGTAGCATACACAGGGATGGCCCAAAGTCTGCATTTGCTTTGCCCATTTCCTTTCATGTTCTACTTCACTGGTCCCTTTCATTCTGCTCTTCATGTGTCCTGATCACTCACCTCTCTTTGTCTCTCCTCCCACACATTTTGACTCTCTCTCTCTCTCTCTTTGTGGCCCTGTCCACCTCTGATTGTCCAATTTTTCCTACTTTGGTCACTCTTCTTTTTTGTCTGTCTGTCTGTTGGTCTGTCTGTCTCTCTCTCTCTCTCTCTCAGGTCCTATGATGGGTGGGAAGACAGATCAATGGAGCCTGAACAAGACAAAGGACAGCAGCATGCCTGACTCATTTCTAGGTTCACTTTACTTTTCTTTTTTACCTCCCATGTCCTTGTGACCTCTGACTGCTCACTCACACAGAGGTTATATCATCCCTGCTCTTTTCATATCTGAAGATACTGAGTGTAAAAAACTGTGTCATTTGGCTGAAATTTCTGGTACAAATTTGGCATAAAGGTTAATTGAATATGGTGTGGTAATGATTTCAATCTGACTGGCTGTATGAAGTGTTTTTTTAATTTTTTAGCGGTAGATGTTTTGTCATCGTGTTTATATGCTCATAAAACAGTCCATTATGTTGTGACACACAAGTCAAACTGGTACTGTGTGTGAAAATCAACCTGGGAGGTAAAGAATAAACAAGCAAGCTGCTGCTTTGTAGTTGTTCAGCACTCTAGTTTGATATACAGTATATATACAGTATATATACATACATACATATGCATGTACATATACATTATGAAATTCTGATGCCGTTGGTTATGGTTTGTAGAAAAATGGCACGATCATGGTGAAAGTTGGTGTGAAAGTTTCTTTGTTAGATAGTGCTTAAATTTATCAATAACAATTATTCATTACAATGATAATGTTAAAGTACAATTATCTATATTTTAGAAAGTATATATAGAGTATATCATAGAGTCATAGAGTATCTCTATGTCCTGTGTCTCCTTCAGGCTTCTCTCAGTCTGGGATGGGAGGGACCGTGGGGTCCAGCATGCCACCTTTCCAGAGCAGCATGAGCTCCACTCTCGGCCAGACTGGGATGGGGTCAGCTACGGACACCCAGAAGAGCTCAGGCTTGTTTGGTGTGGAAAACAAAACCACCAGTAACATCAGTGGAAGCAGTCCATTTAAAGGCAGTGATATGTTTTCTTCTGGTGGCCCGGGAATCCACTCTATGGATCATTCTGCAGGTATGACAAAGAAGCTTGGTTGCATGTGTTACTGTATGCTGGGGGCTGCAGGGGAGGGTGGAGTCAGGAGAATGAGGAGAGAGGAGGATGTGATGCTATATGTAGGGTGGTTTTTGGATTCCTAGCCTTTTCCAGTGAAAGTCTCAGCTGAATAAGTTTGCCTGGCACTGAGCAGGTGTTTTCAGGGAGGGTTGGATTTGTCAGACGGTTATGAAGACAGTTGGAGATAGAGCCCTGGCCCAAACTGAAAAATTGAAATCCTGGTCATATCTTAAATTTAATTTAATGAAAAATCTTATGCTAATTTTGTTTTTGGCTGACTGTCCTGACCTACTAGGAAGTTGGGTTGGGTTTCTGTAGCAGGGCAGCAGGGACGGGTGGTGACAGAAGAAACAGGACATGCTTTCACCAGCAGAGGGCAGCCTTTCCCAGTTTTCACTGGAGGTGCAACAGCTCCAGCTCACTGGTTTCCTGATAGCTTCAAGCTCTGTGCACTCTGCTCTTCTCTTTACCTACTGACAAACTGGATCAACAGACAGATGGGAGTTGTCCAGTGATCCTTTCACATAATAAACACTGGACAACCCTTTATGTGTTACTGAAGCAAGCAGCCTAGAGGCAAATTACTGCTCCCCGTGATTTTTCTACTTGCCGTTCATTATGAATTGTTAATGTTTCTAATAATCAATTGCTGCTCGGGCTGAACATTAGCTGAATTTGAGGTTGCTGAGCAACAGAAACACCAACCCACAGGAGGATTTGACCACGGAGACAGAGCAGCACACCCGGTCATTTGCGGTCTTCCTCTGTAATTGTGTCCAAAAGCTACATTTCATGTTCTGTTATAGAGACATGCTGCAAAAATGATTTCATCATGTGAACATAATTTCACATTCAATCAGGCCGTTATTCCTCCCAGCGTAAAAGCTTCACATGCGAGAAATCAACAGCAGATAAAGATCTTAATGACAGCGCCCCAAAGGCCTCAGCTGAACTTTTACAATGACTCAGCCTCTGAGTTTGAACAGGGCAGCTCATATTAAACATTCACCAGCTCTTACTCAGGCTTTTATATATTATCTCCTCTGCTTCTCTTTTTGTTGGTGGACTAAAGATAGCCCTGTTAGCTTAAAGCCAGCGAGCGGCACAGACTGCTTGTTATGCAACAGTTACTATTCTAGTTCAGTCACCACTGAAGCAGATATGCTGCATCACTGACACAGAAGATGTTTCAACAGACCACTTCCAGAAACCAGGGATGAGTCGAGGACAGGTGGTCTGTTGTGCTATGCAGCAAGTCCATTAATGTCTGCCACTCATTTCACCTGGTCTTTAGAATGAAAGCTGGAGTTGTATTTGTTTGACTGTAAAAATAGCTTCCTACTACCCATTAAATTTTCAAGGAGGAGATGAGTGATGTAACGGCATGCTGCTATTTTAAAATTCTGCCCAGCTAACTGCTCCATCACACAAAATACCTGCAGACATTCTGTAACTGTCCCAATCCCGTTATATAAGTTGGATGACAACAATAAAGAATAGCATGTAAGCTCTGGATAAGTAAACCCACTCTTTGATCTTTGTTGAATGTTGTGTAAAACGTATCCTGTTGCTGTATGGCTTCCTGAGCCAAGTCATCAGTGAGATGCGCACATACGGGAGGGGTAGGAAACAAATCAAAATGACTGAGAGCTTATGAGGACATGAAAAGTTGTTTTCTTGCCTTAAACTGAACAACTCGCCAAAGTAATGTGTGAAAAATGTTCATCATCTTGGGATAGATACCTCCTGGTTAGCTTAGCAGAGCTGTTAGCTCCTGCTAACTGTCAGAGCCCTGGATTTTATACGGTCCAAAGTGCTGGAAGGTGGTAGTTTTGCAGAGAAGCGGTTGCGGATGTATGTAATTATTAATACAGCATCCAGACTGAGGAAGCACAAATGTTACTAATGACATTTATAATGACTTTGTTCCTCAAATGTCCCAGCAAGCCCTGACAGCATGCACAATACCAGACTCCCATGAAAAAATACCTATTACAGTGATCCCAATAGTAATGTAATGCCACTCATATTGAAATCCTTCGTCCCAGATGCTTTTGCACATCATATGTGCAATCCCATTTAAGTCTTCTGACATCTGCGTCATTGATGAGCTGTAGTTTGTAGTAGTTTCTCTTAATTGTTCTCCTAAGGGTAGATGAGTATGAGTTCATTCCCGTTGACAGTCTGAAAGAAACAAGTTTTGTCTTGTCCTGTCTCACATCACTGGGTATCGAATGGAGGCAAACAGAAAACCTTTCATACCAAAGTAAGCTGTTTCACAGAGGGAGTCTCTCTTTAGTCCAGTTGGATCAGACTATGCTCTGTTTGGCCTTCTGCTGCTGGATGGGAGTCTAGAATGAGTTACAGTAAGTTTCAGGTTGTGCTGCAGTAATAACTGAAGGGTTTTCATTTGACAGCAGTAAATACCATTAGTAACCTGCTTTATAAATCTTAATGACATGTCATTAATAACCTATATTGTCAACCCCTGCTTCAGCAGTTTTTGTGACCCTAGTGCATTTTAATTGATGTGTAAGACTTATAGTGTACTTCTGCAGGACACTGACAGTACATTTACCCACCAGCGTTCAGCTCTGCCAGTGTTGCCTCCTCACGCAGTCCTCTACACACCCATTCTTCTGAATGTGTCAGATTAACTCTCACACGCCATGCTTTTGCATAGCCAGTGTGTTTGAGGCAGCCAGCGCTCCAACGTTAATGTTTCTCTTGGCAGTTTGCCAGAGTCCGGATTAAGATGTACTCCCATTAAATACCTTATCACATCAAATATAGATGATAATGCCCTGGCCTCATCTCTTCTTCAAGCTGTTTATAGCTGGGGAAGCATCGGAGGCCGAAGGGAGGAAATAGCAACTGCAATCAATTTAGAAATGCAGGGAAAGGGGCCAGATTTAGAGGGGAGTGCACCTTTTTCTGGATTCACATTAATATCCAGTGATGTAAGACCGAGTGAGAGGAAAAGAGAAGATGGGAGGATGAAAACTGAGATAGAGGAATAATAATTTAGAGAGGAAGAGGATGACGAGCAGACTGAGATGGGTGTATAGGTCAGAGAGTTTTATTTATGCAGTCTATCCCTCTGTCTGATTCTGTCTGTCTGTTCATCTCTCTGTCTCTCATTCTCTCTGAGTTGATGAAATGCTTATCAGAAATAGTTGAACAAGAGGAAAAAGCCATGCCCAACTGTGACGACTTCACCCAAAAACAAGAGAAGATAGTTTGAGCAGACAAATGAAGGGATCATTTAAGTGCAAGCTGAACGTCTTTGTCAAAGCTTGCATGTGCACAGTTTGTCATTGTTTGGGGATTCTGCGACACATTCCACATCCATTTCGTTTAATGTGTCGTTTTGGATCATTTTAGTGTGTCTGCATGTGTGACGTGATCCATTTATGACCATGATTCTTCAGACATGCATGTATTTGTTTTGAATCATGCATGTTAGATCCTGTGTGAAATGTGCTTGATTCATTCACCTTGTTAAGTGTGCCTCAGAGCTCTGTTGCTGCCAGTGTGTTTGCTTCGCTCTGTTGTGTGTGCCTGCTTCCCACACAAGACCAGCTTTGCCCCCTGGATGATGATGATGATGATGATGATGATGATGTTCAAAAGAAAGAGAAAATCACACATTATATTAATTTGACCAGAAACTGCTATGTATATGTCCATTTCAGATTCCATGCAGAATCTTCAGGATTTAAAGGTTACACGATAAGATATGACCAGGCAATGGATCTTTCAGCCTTTGTTTCCTCCCATTTTACTGTATTCACTGGTGTTACTACAAAACGAACCTGGACTGATCAAAAATGAGGATCTGTCTTTAAACCTCTTATAGATATCAAATGCAGATATGCAGACCTGCAGACACCGTCAGCTTCAGTCCCACAAAGTTGCTGTAATAATTTGGCAAATTCAATTAAAAACACCATCTTATATGACATGTAAATTTAATTCAGCCTGGCAGAGACAAGACATGACCATGTCACAACTGTGACGCACCCAAGCAGATAAATCAGAGCATGTTCTTATCACCTGATACCCAGTGCTGAGCCAATATGTTGTTGTTAAACAGCACCAGTAAATGTCAGTCAGTGAATTGATTATGCACATCAATGCAATGTAGCCTTAGCAGAACCTTAGAAAGTCTGTAAAAGGTAAGTAAAGAACAGGTTGAATGTATTTATAAAAGCAGGCACCATCACATACGTTGTATTTTCTGAAAAGTTCAAAAGGTTGTGCCAAAGGAGCCTAAAAGCAATCAGACTCTGGTTACTTTGGCTAGAAACACCCTGTGATGCAAACTTTAACTTAACTGCCTTTCTTGCATATTGTCTGCACAAGCAGCATATGTAGCAATGTAAAGGTCGAGGCAAGCGTCATTGCTTATTTGTTTATGTACGTTTATTATCCAAGTGCTAAATGCACTATTATATGTTCTACGATCATCTTACGGTTGCTGCCACCACCCAGTCTCAGGTCTCAGTAGGTGCAGTACAGTGAAAGGAAATGCATCTCTTCCTCCAAGTTCCACACAGAGACTTCTTCCTCCATCTTTATATGCAGCTTATTTAACAATCCATGGACACCACAGCCTTCTTTTCAGTCTTGTCTTTTCATGGTATTTCTGGCAATACCAGAAGAAATACCCCTCCTTAGGTCACTACCTTCATACTAGTGACTTTGTGTCATTTGTGAGAATGAACAATACACTGTAGTATTTTCTACATCAGGGCTCTAGGTAGGCTAGGTAATGGGCAGGTATGTACAGTATTAAGCACAGAGCATGTCTTTGCTTTATTGTAGTCATCACTTGAATTAGAACAGTTTCTAAGTTACCCAGAGTCAGATAAACTCATAGAAGGCTTTCAAGTCTGCAAACAAAACAAAGGTACCTTTTGTGGGAGTTTAGCTCAGTTGATGGTTGTCTATGGCATCAAAGTAGCTCCCATGAAAAGAGTACACCAATGATTTAGCATTGCACTCTTGAAACATTGTCTGACTGACTGATTCAATGAACACGTTCTGCTTCCTTGTCAAAACCTGCTGTTTGCATTACCCACAATGCAGGTGGACCACTAACAGTTCAGATGGAGAGTTGGGTGTGTTATGCTAATATAGCCTTGAGCCGCTAGCTTTAAGCAGGGATGAGAAGCAGGTAAACTTGCTTCTTTCTAAATCCATAGTCCTAGATTTGTTCATTTTCAAACTTGTAGCCTTCAGCCACAACTGGAAATTTATCAAACTTTGCCCAACTCCCTCTCTAACCCCAATCTGCTGTATCGGCTTTTTCAAATCTGCAGTGGTACTACACCTAGTCCCCCTTTGAAAATAAGGAAATCTCAACCATCCAAGTACCTCATATTTGTATGTGCAGTTCAATCAGCCAGGTTAAGCCTCTCAGTAAACGCACCTTGACGCTTTACATATACTAACACATTCATGAGGAGTAACTTAGTCCCAAATACCCTTATCCCAACGGTTGTCCTAACCCTTACCTTTTCAACTTACCATCAAGCTACATGCAAAGCATAAAAAATGGTATCCATGGGTTTGTCTGTCTGTTTGAGAAGGAGCAACTAATTCCATGGTAGTGTATTTCTACAAAAACTGCATCACAAGCCAACAGTCTAAATATCACTTCAACTGGTGTGTCATTACACTGACTCACTGCCATGAAACAGTAGACTTTAATTTAGACATGAAGGAGTGAAAACCACCTATGGTAACCACAATCTGATGGCTTTTTGGCAGCTGATTCTCTAACACAGTATGTGATTGGTTCCTCCTCTTATAAAACCCTCCCCCCCTCGGCAGCTCCCATCCTCTCTCCCAGCGGCTCAATGGACGACAGCAGTCCCACTTCCTCCAACTCTGAACCCCTGAGCCCCGAGAGAGTGGGGCCGGGGGGTGAGGCTGGCAAGCAGCAGCAGAGACGGAAGAAGAAGAAGAGGAAGGGCCACGATGAGGTCCACGACTTCTTGGATAGCCAGGAGAATAACATCGGCCAGTCAGACAAGCATGGGATGCTGGATAAGGGTGGGCAGGTGGTGGAGGAGGACGAGGATGAGGAGGAGAACTGGGAGTGGGAGATCAGAGAGAGTGGAGGAGGGGGTAGAGTGAAAGGCAAGAAGACTAAGAGTCGGGCAAGGCTTCCAGAGGAGTGGGGAGCGCCCCAACAGCCCATCTCTCCCACATTGGCTACAGTCGGTCCTACCGGGGCTACAACTGCTGACTCTGGTCCTTCTGACTCCAAAGCTCCAAACTCCAGCCCCAGCCCTCTTTTGCCCTCTGGCCCTGCACAAATACCCACAAGTTTCACCAACCATTCCCATGCTAGCCTCGTAAGAGATTCATCTCCTCGCTCCTATGAGCCCATGTGTGTAGACGATTTCCCTGCGTCTGCTAAAGACGGTCAGAAAGCAAACCAAGAGAAAGGTGCTACCAGCAAACCTGAAGCTACCAGAGGCTCAGCCGCCAGCGCTGCCAGCAAGAGTAGTGTAGCTGCGGATGTTAGCGGTAGTCTAGCATTGATGACAGGTGACAATCTGAGCCCAGTCTCCCAGACCTTCTCTTTCCTGGACTCAGTCCTCCAGACCCCTCCAGGTTCCACTCCTGACTCACAGACCACCACCCCTATCACCAACACTCCCTCCCTTGCTACTGCTGCCCTGACAAAGTCGACCCCGACAGAAACTGTCGTCCCTGCTTCACAAGCCAATTCTATTTTCAACCCCTCCAAGAGCACTCCAGACCCTCCTCCTGCCTCGGCTTTGTCCACCAACCCATCACCCTTAGCTGCCACAATCACTCACCCTCCAACATTTGCAGGGGGATCAGCCCTAAACGTCGACGCCAAGCCTTTTGTCCCCTCAGCAACACTCATATCCTCCGCAGCAATACCCAGTACAACTGCAGCCACTCCAGTTGTTAGTACAGCAGCTGCCTCCACAGGAACCACTGCTGCCACATCCTCTACCACCTCAGCCACGCCCCTTAGTTCCTCAGCATCTCCCTATAAGAATGAAGCCACACCCACATCACCACCCCCCCAAAAAAATGTAGCCGTGCCCATTAGCCCAGCAACAGCCAACCTCCCTTCCTCCATCACCCCCGCAGCCCCTCCCTCTGTCCCTGCACACTCAGAGCACCAGGAGTCCTCGTCGTCACCGCTCCCCCCACTGGAAGGTTGGTGAACTACAGGGAAGATATAAATATGAATAACATGGGGCTAATTTGAACAAAATGATTGTAGGTTAAGATAGCAGGAAGTAGCTACTATTTGTCTTCCTGTATGCATGGCTCTTTGTCTGTCCATTGAACACCAGGCCTGCTTGGTGCTTGATCCTTTCCTTTATGTATTTGTAATAACGAGGGCCCGACAGATAAATGTTGAACAGCTTATGTTTGAATCACATCTTAAGATATCTATTTCTATAACAGACATGCACACAAATCTACTCTTTATTACCATTAATCTGAGATTTTTAATGGTAATAAAGACATGTGAGAAATATGGTTTTATCGCAGAAATTTACCAGAGAAACATTTGTGCCCAGATATATCACTCTTCCCAGCTGTGGGCATGAGTGTGGGAGACAAATGTACTGTGACAGTCGGGCCCTATATTAACAAAACTGCAAGGGTAAAGTGATATGTTGTCTGATTTGATTTCCCTATGCCTGCCTCTGTGTATCTGTAACCATGATCATAACAATTTTATTACTTGACTGCTGTTGATAGCTCCACTATCTATGCTTGCTCCACTGTCTACTGTTCCATCTGATTGTCAGCTACCTGTGTAACCTCCCACTATCTCCTCTCTGTCTAATGAACACAAACATTACCTGGGTCCTTGCATCGCAAAGCTAATTCGCTAATGCATTTTAGCTTCATAAAGTCAATAATGTTATAGTTGTTACACTGTATCAACTGCATTGAGCCAAATTAGTGTAATAGTGGAGAAGTTTACAGTAGATACATGGCTGTGTGAAAAGATGTTGACCATTAGTTCACCAATAATGTAAAATATGGTTTAGGTCGGTAAGGCACAAGCCAGTCCACTTTTCTTGATGCCTCTTGGGTCTATTCTGTCTCTATTTTGTGTCTATTGCAGCTTTTTTAATGTATTTGACCACATTTAAAGTCTTCAAAGATCTTGATTTGAAGATGCAGAACTGCTCATTCTAAGAGACTGTAGAACATTCTGATTTAGGCAGCAAATCTGGCACAAGCTATCCACTGAAGACCAGACTGGAGTAAGCTAATATCTCTTAACTCAGTCTGCAAAACACTCCAATCATCTGTCATGTCAGTTTTGAAGAATATGGCGTTTGAACCCATTAGACAAGAGTTACAGACAAAAGTTCTCTTCACTCAAGATCCTCTGACTGAGTATCTTCCTCTGAGCACCTCTCAGTGACCAAACAAGTCATATGATGACAGCTGAACCATCTCCAAGAGCAAACTCCATGCAATGATAAAGTCCGTCAGATATGGCTGAAAGCTCTGGTAAAGGACTTCGAGTTAAGATGTTTTTTGTCAAACTACTGCACTCATTGGCCTTTTTATTCAGTACACTTGTGCAGTCTTTTGCAATTCGATACAACAGTTCTGCCTTAAATTCAGCTTTATTTATCTGAATATAATCTCGTCCAGTACAACACCATCACTAACTATGACCTGGCAGATCTACAGGACAGGTGTACCGGACTGCGGCAGATTGTACTGGTGTACCTAATTATGTGGCCACTGAGTGTATTGTCAAGGTCAAGAATAAACTTCCCAACTCAAAGAGATGAATTGGTTTGTAGCATCTTGTGACCTTGTGCAATGCAAAGATCCAGTTTATCGGTTTATAAAATCAGTTTTTGTTCTCATTTAAAACCCAGTCCAGGTTAGAATCTGCTTGTCTGGTATGTTACCCAAAATGATAAATAAAATCACCTTCAGGTATCAGGCTTTCCCCCAGTTATTACAACAAAATGACAGACCTGCAGACTCTCCACATTGTCCAAAACAGTTATGTATACATCAGATATAACTGACCACCCAGCTGCCCTTTCGGCCTGCCTGACCTCTTGTATGCTGGGGAAAACCCTGAGATGACCTCGGTCTAATGCTTCTTCCTCCTGACAATGCTGTTTCAGTCCTGAGTACTTTGTCTCTGGCTACATCCCACAGTCTGCTGAATGAAGCTTTATTTTTCAGTGTGATCCTTTCTATGCTTCTACTCAGCCCTTTCTCACTACTAAAATCTGACCCAATACTCGACACTGTTTGTGAAATGTGTGTTAACTGCTCTTGATCAGTCAATCGAATCTGACTCTGTAGCTCTAGCTTCCAAATTCTGATACCGTAGGCCTTTCTTTTGACGTGGTAGCATTCATTAACATGGTGTTTTTGTTCACACTGGCCTTCTAGCTGTTATAGTGACACATCTGTTAAATGTCCTATAACTTCCAGAAATTCCATGTGGACTTTTGAGTTTTACATTTTGGAACAAAAGCTCTAATGCTGAGACTTTGTTAGGCTTGAAGCTGAAGAAATGATTCTGAACCCACTGAACATGTATTTTTTTTCTCTCCCCTTCCCTTGTTTTCTGTCTCGTAATCCCACGTGATACCATGCGATCTGGAACAACAGGTAAGAAAAGTTTTTTTTCCAGTTTGCATGTTTCATTCTCATATGACCCCACAGTGGTACTACCGTGATTGTGCATAGTTATGAATAGTTATTTCATTCATTTACACATTCCTGGATGGTTTTAACAACTCGGGCAGTGAATGGTTTGCATATAAAGAATAGAGTGAAACTGATTAAAATCAGACATGAAAGCTTTTGTTTTAAAAGCGCAAATGAAGGATCCATCCTGATAGTTAGGCTTGTCTCCAACCTGTCTCAGTCAGGAAAATCTGCTTGCGTTAAAAACATTTTCTGGAGCTGACAGTATGTCACGGGGTGATTGGGAGGCGAGGAGCAGTTTTTCTTTTGGAACAATTCATGCTTCCTGTCAGCACATGAGACCATGGGATCCCACTGTCAAATGGCACAAAGGGCAACGTTGCCACGGAAAGATGAGTGCTCTTGTCCATTAATTTAAAAAAAGGTGAAACATGGTCAGATTTTCTTCAGATATGGTATAACACTATCTGCAGACATGCAGGATGTGCACTCCAAATTTGATGACATTAAAAAAAAAAATTTTGATGACATTAAAAAAAAACAAACATTTGTATTATGTAAAGATAATTGGCAGACTGTGTGACAGTGACATCTAGTGTTGGACCAAATTTGGCACAGTGGACCTGGAGCACGTCAAGGGTTGGTGGGATGCTTTTCATTTGTCAAAGCAGGAAAAGGCACACGTGGAATTAATGACATTAATGATGGCTCCGTTCTACTTAGGTGAGCCAGTTCAAGAGTCCTAATACTGTGCATGCTAACTCACTGATGTCACTTACAGACCTTGCTTTGGACACTTAATGGAATGAAGCCATTGTTAATGTTATTATTTACACCTGTGCTGTGCTGGCTTTGATGGGTCAAAATGTCTGGGTCCATTTGGTGTGACTTCACCTGTCTGTTAGTCTGTTGGTGAGGTGAAGGGTTTCATGCCTCTGTGTCGACGTTAGCTGTGGCTGGAGACAATATATTTTCAGATTGTCCATCCATCTCTCCGTCCCATTCTGTTCACTGCGTATTTTAGGAATGCTTTCGGGGAATTTCTTTAAATTCGGCACCAACATCCTCCTGGAGGTAGATTTGAACTGATTAGAATTTGGTGTTCAGAGGTGAAGATCACTGTGACCATGCATGAAAATGTGTTTATGAATGTGCGATTTATATACAGGATCACATTTGCCTGTATCACAGTGCCTCATTGTGGTTGCTATGGGTCAACTTTCCCAGGTGACAGCAAAGTTATCTCCATTTCACCACTGTTACTGAAAGCTGCAGAGGAACGCAATTATGAATGAACTGAGTTATTGCCATTATGTTGCTGAGCTGGTTTTTCCATGACGTGCCCTCTAGTGTCAGTCAGATTAATTGTGTCACATCTCACACCACATGAATTGTTGTTAGACTGTCAGTTTAGGGAAATGTGAGGCATTGTATACTCAACAAATGATGACTATGTTCCCATATCCAATACACCTTTAACTGCCACAAAGGCTATTCTATCTTATAATAATAATACAAAGAAATCACATGCACCAAGTGAGTGCTTTACACAGAAAAGACAGAGTGGACGTCTGTCCTGATACCTAGAAATCACAGAAGAAACGCTGCTGCTCGTCCTTCATCACACGGCTTTAAGCCTGTGCCTTTGTGTTTCTTTAAAGGCCGTCTCTGCTGCAGAGGGTAGCACCATCCAGGCTGTCTACTTAGCTCATTCAGTCAGCACTAAGTTGTTCCAGGGTGAACGTGTTGCTCTGTGGCTCGTCCTCCCTCAGTGCTGGACTTGACTGACATCTGGTGCTGCTAAAGCACAATCACACAAACTACATGGGGTTTGAAAAATGGAGGTCATTAAGACAGGAGTGCAAAGAGTACAGTGTGTTATTTGTCAAACGTGCGTACTGGCCCACTACAAATTGAGCTTTTAATATTTCATAGCCTATAAAGTGGTAATAGCTAAGTTTGTGGTCCTTTCCAATACGTCATTGCTGTAGTGTGTTTGGACATGGAGGGGTGGGGGTGCTTAGTTGTGTTAGTTTTTTGTTTGTTTGTTTGTTTTGGCTCTGTAATCAGGTCTCACTTATAAATGAGATCTGGATCTTAGTGTGACTTCCTGACCAAATACAGGATCATTCATTTTATATGAGTTGTTCTGGTGTGCCAGATGGCCAGTTTGACACTGCCACCTTCAGAAACACTGTGTCTTCACCTTCTTTAGACATTTAATCATATTTCATTTGAAAAATGTATGTCCAGCCATAAATCTACATCTACAGTAGCATCTGATCTGTTCCTGCACGCTGATGATGTACCTTCAGTTCAGTTTCAGTTTTATTGTTCTTATGTAGGTTATCATGCGGTCGCCTGTACAAAAAAATGTGTTGGACAAGAAAATGCGCCAACTCAGCAATGAGAGCACCAGTCATGAGATAGATAAAAAAGAAGAATAGATTCAATCAAAATAACATTAGATATTAAAAACACTGAATACTTGTATGAAACTCCATATGCATACATGAAGATGAGGATTATGTATGAAAGAAGTGTGTGCAAGAGTACTGCATGATTGTATGTAGCAGTCCTGGTGCATTCTGTATAACAGTGCATTCCTGTGTAAACAGTGCAGACAGTATCCTAACATTATTTCACACTGTATAAGTATTGGCAAAGTAAGTAGCAGCAGTCATGGTTTGTAATGCAAGTGAGACACAGCAGCAGCACAAGTTGATGGGCGATGACAAAAAAAGACAAAAAAAAATCTATTACCCTATGCAAGTCATGTATCCTACACAATAAATTAGAAACCAAAATAAATAGAACCATGAAACAATATAGCAGTATATTGTGTAAATGTGCATAATACCATGTGGTTGCCCCTGACGCCTGCTGCTGACATTCAGGAGCTGTCTGACTTGGAAATGAGTAATAAGTAGCATAAGTAATGATTGGATTATGAGTTCAGAGGCCTGGTGGCCTGGTGGGTGCGTGCAGCCATGCTCCTGCATCACCTACCAGACGGTAACCAGGAGAACAGTCTGCGTGCTGGGCGGCTGTGGTCCTTGATGATGCTGTGTGACTTCCGCAGGCACCGCTGGTGCAGGATGTCCTGGATGGCAGGGAGTCTGTTGACAGTGATGCACTGTGCTGTTTTCACCACTCTCTGCAGTGATCTGCAGCTGTGGGCAGAACAGTTCCCATACCAGACTGCGATGCAGCCCGTCGGCAAGCTCTCGATGGTGCGTCTGTAGAAGTTGTGAGGATGCTGGGGCTCGTGCCAAGCTTCCTCAGTCTCCTCAGGAAAGGGATCCGCTGGCGAGCTTTCTTGACCAGAGTGTCAAAGAAAGAGGAGAGGTTCTCGGTGATGTGCACACCAAGGAACTGGAAGCTGCTGACCCTTTCAACCTCTGTATGATATAAACAAACAGTAAATGAGACAGCTAGTAGTTCATCTTAAGTAGCGTGGGATTATGGGATACTATTCAGGCAGAAATGTTCACAAACGAGCTGATGTATTTAACTTTTAGTCACGTTCCTCACTCTGTGATTTATGATCTGATCTGTTTCCTGTGTTTCCCTGGAGGTTACAGCAGCTAGAGGTGATAGAGGACATGTGACACCACTTACAGGCGACCAAATGAAACACAACCATACCTTAAAAAGAATTATTCATTGTTGAAAACAGTTGAGCTAATGTAAGTACATATTTCAACAAAATATATAACATAGGTCTGTTTGTAGACATTTGATTGCTGAATCGTTGTATAGTATACCTTTAAGGTTTGGTAGACATCTGCTCTGTCAGTCTATTATTCTCCCTGTGTCTGTTTCTTTTTTTCTGTCTTTATCGGGTCTGTCTCTATTTATAAGCCTGTGTTCAGCCTTCACATCTCGCTATCTTCTCTCAAATCTAATATTAATGGTGGGGACTATTTCACCCTTACATAAGGCAAGGACACCCTCACCCTTTACCATGTAGATGTGTGTGTGTGTGGCCTGCAGGATGCAGGTGTGTGATGCTCTGTGTATATGTAGAAGCTTGCATGTGTGTGTGTGTGTGTGTTGGTGTGTGTATGCAGGCTCTGTCATCAGTCAGCCACATAAACTGTGTTCATGTGTGGGACAGACAGAAAGCATTCTTGTAGGCAAAGCAAAGCAGTAGCCACCTTTTACCAGTGAGTTAGTGAGTTTTGCAATCAAAACACACACACACACACGCACAGGCACACATGAGATGCAGTGACCTGGTTTTGTCCTTGAGAGCGAGCCAGTGAGATTGAATCAAAGTGAATACTATAAATTGAAATAAACGCTGGAGACCCACGTGTGTTGTGGTTGGCAGTGGAACGTTGCAGCTGGATCATCATATTGCAGTGTGTTGTGGAGCCTCAGGTCTGCTCGCTGGCTCCATCAGGTGTCTGCTGGGAGGACTGCAGCTCTGTCCACAAACAGCAGGAGCTCATCACTGATAAATGGCTTCTGGTGGCAAAGGCATGGAACAGCAGCATTAGACATGCAGGCTCCTGGGTTAGGAATATTCCCAAATCTGAATCCAGTATTTGTCAAGGTGCAAGTATATAGTCTATATGATATAATGTATATTCTGATATGATATGGATATATTTGTGTTTCTTTTTCAGTTTGTTTTTGTCAGAAGAAGGCAGCTGTAGTACATTTGGAGTCATGTTTCTCTTGCTCTTGATCATGCATTAATAGTGAATGAGGCTGAAATGATTTGTCAGTGTATTTGATTAGTTGATCAGAACAAACCTAAATGGAAATAATTGATAACTGATTGTTTAACCGAACAAAAATGCCAGCCATTTTTTAGTTCAAGCTGCTCAAACGTTAGTGTTTGCTGCCTTACATCTTTGTAATTTGATGGGAAATTGTGAATGGCATTTTTCATAATTTTCTTACATGGTACAAACCAAGCTGTTAATTGAAAAATACATGGAGAGTTATCATGAGAGTGTAAGTATCAAAAAGTATAGAATATTACTTAGCTGGACTGATAAATCAACCAAGCTGACAACTTGGCTGATGGTGGCCTATTGCACATGTATTGGTGTCAGTATATGATGGCTGATAAGTAAAAAGACATTTCAGTCTGTTTTGGTGGGGTCCCGTTTACATCATTTGTTGGTTAATGTTACATGTTTATTTTAAAACAAGCACTAGCAGCAGCTGTGTCATTGTCTGATTTTTTAAAACTCCAGATATCAATGTCAGCCTCGTATGCAGTATCAGTCGTGACTGTGTTTTTCCTTCTAAGCAGACACTGGTTTCCATTTGTTTCACTCGGTCATCCATCACAGTGAGCACATGCAGTCTTGTGTTCGTGTTGTGTTGTGAGACACAATCAGCAATCAGGGATGTCCTGAAAAAGGTCACACGAAATTATCTGTAGTGCTCTTTGCACTCAAAACAACACTGATTTACAGCTAACTGTAGAAACCCTTTTTGTTGAAGGTCATCTTGACTTGAGTTTTAACTGCCACAGGTTGAATAAATGCTTTTGATTTTGCGTGATTTGTTCCTTCGTGGTGCCATCATGACATCTGGGACATGGCAGATTTCTGACCAGCCTGATTAGTCGGCCTGTGGGATTATTCATCTGTGAAAAGGCATGGTGGATTTATGAAAACATATTCTCATTTAAGGCGGAATTTTCCTCATGAGTGAGCCCAGCATCATCTCATTTAGGACACCTTAATGACTGCTTAAAGAGTGATCTGTATCAGTCGTCTGTGTTATCTCTCACTTTCTTCAGCCCGTATTTGCAGGCTTCCCTTCAGGTCTGTCTGTCTTCTCTGCTGCATGTTTGTGCAGTAATTTTTGGCCTTTCGCTCCTTCCCATCTTCTGTTGCCAGAACGCCTGAAAGTTCTTCTTCCTTCCTGCTGCTTTCTGCCAAACCTGACTCATTGACACGTAACATAGATTGCTGTCAGAGAAGCTGCCAGTCTTCTCTTTTTGTTTGAAGTAATTATGTCGGTCTTCTAATTGATGTTTTTAGCAACATTGGGTCAACACTCTTTCTCAGATTCTTTTTCAACTCTAATTTATCTAATTAAAAATTGGTTTTGGGCCTTTTTCACCTATTTCAGACCACAGACAGACAGACAGACAGACTTCCATACTTCTGCCCTGTTTTTCCCCTCTCCTCCCTTCCTCCATCAATGTTACCTTCATCTGGTGCCCTTCATCATCTCTCATCTTTATCTTTTCCCGGATTCCTCTGTCTTCCTGCCTCTGTCTTCCTGAGTCCCTCTGTCTACCCCCCTCCATCTCCCTCCTTCTACCTCTCTCTTTCCTTTTCCCCCTCCATCCCTCCAGTTTTCCTCTCCCTCCATCACCTTGCCCTTTCTGTCTCCTCCATCCACGTCACGTCTTCCCCTCTCCTGCCCAGACTCCCTGTGTCGCTGCGGCACCGTAATAATCACTGCATTGGCGATTGACGGGGGGAGGCAAGGGGGCTGTGGGGTGTTGGTGGCGAGGGAGAGAGGGGGGGGCGTTGTCAGGGAGACATGGGAGGCGGTTGCCGTGGAAACAAAGAGACTCTGCGAGTGAGGAATGGAGGGATAGAGAAGGGGTGGACTGGGTGTGACAGTCAGTGAGGTCGAAGAGTAAAAATAGAAACGCTCTGACAAGAGCCTCCTCCCTCCTTCTCTTCCTCCCCTCCCCACACCTCCACCCCCCACCCCTTCTCTCTCTCTCTCTGCCCAGCGCCATGGGCAACCAGCTGTAGCGTCCTCCCTCTCTGTTTCCTCTATCTCCAGCTGATGTTCAACAATCTGTGACCTTCAAAAGGAGGACTTACAGTGACCTCTGTGATTTATACCTGCGCAGAAAGCCACAAGAGCATCAGCTGTAATTTAAGCCCTCAGATGCTTCTTCTAAACATATGACTTGTTATTTAGTTCTCCAGCTTTTGAACTTATTTTGTCTTCCTTGTCCCCCACAGAGTATCGCTGTGGTCTAGCTTGTTAGTGTTAGTTTAGCAAAAGTTTAAGTTTTAGAGATTTACTGTTTCACTTGGGGAGCCACATTTAACAACCTGATTTATAATCGTTAAACTTTTCCGACATGATTTGCTCTGGACTTATTAAATTTACAGCAGTCCTCTCATAGGCTAAATACAGCCACAACCCATTTGCATACTAATGAAAGGAAGTAATGAAAGCTTGACCAATGGAATCAAATACATACTGTGTATAATTCTCATTTTGGAAACATTTCCTTGTCTAAGGTCTGTTAAATATTAACAGTAATATGAAAAATGCAGTCAAACAATAACAGTCAAGCTGGGAGATGTGCGACAACGACAAGGTCACTACGTTTATTTATTAGTCTAATATACAAGAAAATAAACTCAAAAATGTCAAGAAAGGAAATCTTCTTACACATATTTTCCGTATTAAACAGAAAAATACAACTGTGCACCTTCTGAAGTTTCTCTCCAGTGTTCCAACAATCACCAACTCTGATTTTGGTCAAAATAACCCTTAATTCATCAAGTTAGATGTGAAGACATTCCTGCTCTACACGCCTTTTCCCTGCTGCCTCTGTCTGCTGTTGCTGGCCTCTTTCTTTTACTCTGCTAATTACCAATGGCCGATACATTCGTCCCAACCACAGCTGCAAAGTCTAAATGATCTGTTTCACTGCAGTTTGTGCACTGGGTTGTTTGTGTAGCCACAATTTTGTTGGAGAAACATATTAATGCACTGCTGGTGTCACTGCTGGTGTTATTTTTCTCATTGTCAACAAATGCCAAGTCCATTGGTTCCTCCTGACGCGCCTGAATCCTCCCTGTGGGATCGAGTTAAAATAAACTACAGTGTGTGTTCATGGTAATGATGGTGGTAATGATAGAGTGCTATGGGACAGAGGAGGAAGATATATTAGGCTTTGAATAGTTGTTAGTTGAATACGTTCAGTGACGAGTTTGGTCTTTTCATTAAGTTTATTGACAATAGAAATATGGACACCTTTAGCCTTGAGTTTTTTAAAAATGTTGGGAAACTATACAATCAAGCCATAATGAGAAAACAGACCAAGAGGTGGAGGAGGAAGAAATAAATGCATTTTTATGAAGATTTTCACACTGTATTTAGCCACACAGTACTTGTATGATGAATGTTAGATCTGGTCACAGTCAGAATCCACTCTCCACACCATGGATACTGACTGGTATTCGAGGTGATTTTGGACTATACTAGCCTGGCTGCAGACCTTTGAATTGCTGAACAGATTCTATCAGAGCTATGTAGGTGGGGCTAGAAATGGTGACATCATCTACATGTGCTCGAGACAGAAAAACAGGGACAGAAATATGACTGCAAGCATGAGTAAGATTGACACAGCTGTGAAGGCTATTGTATGTCGGGGGCTTTCAAACTGTGAGGCGTGCGTCTCAAGGGAGGGGGAGTTGTGGGGTGCCAGAGGGAGAGACTGCATGAGGAAGAGACAGGTGCATACCAGTGTTATAAAACATCAGGAAGGTAGTCGATTTGGCCGCCCATCAACTCGGTCATCGGCTGTAATAGTGGCAGTGTAACACAGCTCATGGTACCTTAAATGAAGATAGAAAAAGACATTCCTTATAACACCAGGATTTGCCAAAGAATCATCAGTTTTTTTAGTTTACATCAGCATCAAAGTAATCCATTAATAGTTGTCTGTGTGTCATCATTACCCATCACATAAAGGGACTCAAGCTGCAACCCACCACGTAACTCACTGAATCCATGGCAGCATCCCCCCCAGAGCGAATTTAGAGCATGATTATTCACCAAACAGAAGTAAGACAAAGAGAAATAATAGTTTAGAAATGTATGAATGTCAACTTTTTTTTCAACTTTAAATGACATAACTGAAGCTGTGAATGTCCCACCAACTTAGCGGGGCCACAGTAACAGACTCTGAAACCAATGAGAGCCCATGGAGCAACTCTTAGATCAGCATATATCTTAGACCAGAATGAAAAACATTATATTAAGAGTTAGTGTTAGTGGTGTCACATTTTAGGTCTATCAAATTGATGTCCACAGAAAATTCCATTGGCTGGACAGATACAGCACATTAGTCATTGCTAATTGGTGATGGCAGACTAACCCTCCCTCTCCCAAACACAAACTGCCAACATGACCACACTGTGAGGCTAAATGATGAAATGAAGCAAAATGGCAAATGTCTCTCACTTCAGTCATTTTAGTCTATAACCTCAAGTAGATTAAACCATCAACAAGCAAATGCGAAACCTAAATCAGACAAATCCATGGTTGTACATTGGCAGGTTTTTCTACACAGCAGTGTGAGCTGGGCAGAGAAATGACAACTAAATTAGCTAAAGGTCACTTCCACAAGCTTTCAGACATGACAGTTCAACAAAGACCTAATGAACATACATACATCTGATTTGATCCATTCTCACTTGAAGGTGATAACAGTTGGTGAAGGAAAGAATTGGATGCACAGGGGTCAGCCCTCTGTGTCTTCCAAGTTTCAGACCAGCTCTTGTCTCTGAAATGCCACAACCTCAGCTGTCAAAGCAACGAGTTCCTCTGCTTTAACCAGAAAACCTGCTTGAATATTAACACATGCCACCTCTGAGCATGACCCAGTTTATGTTGGGATCTGAAAGGGACAGGGTTGGTTATTAGCAGATATTAAGGATAGTTATTGATACCAATAACTGCATTAATATCAATGAAATTATTCATGTTAATTAAAAATAACGGGGCACCAGCCTGAGATCAGGGACCAATAACTAAACAGTGGATACAGTCTCAAAAGGGGTTGTTCATTTAAAATGCTTATGTTTAAAATAGCATTTTATATTCATCAGTTGAACAGTGAAGGGCTGAATCTGAACTCTGACCTCACAACCAGCTGTTACCACAACACATCTGCACAAATAATCACAGACAAGTGCTCTTTAAATACTGTTTATTTAACTTCAGCAATACTGATCAATAATCCTTCAATCAAGAAGCAGCAACAACAGGGTTAGGGTCAGTGGCGTGCACAGACTTTTTGAAGGGCAGGGGCGGAATGGAAAAAAAGGGCACATATAGCGTGTCCTCGCCACTGAAGAGGGCACTTTAGCACGCGTTTTGGCTCCCAGGGGGCACTTTAGCACGCGTTTTGGCGTCTAAGAGGGCACTTTAGAGCGCGTTTTGGTGTCCAAGAGGGCACTTTAGCGCGCGTTTTGGCTCCCAGGGGGCACTTTAGCGCGTGTTTTGGCTCCCAAGAGGGCACTTTAGCACGCGTTTTGGAGTCCAAGAGGGCACTTTAACACGCGTTTTGGCACCCAGGGGGCACTTAAGAGCGCGTTTTGGTGTCCAAGAGGGCACTTTAGCGCGCGTTTTGGCTTCCAGGGGGCACTTTAGCGCGTGTTTTGGCTTCCAAGAGGGCACTTTAGCACGTGTTTTGGAGTCCAAGAGGGCACTTTAGCGCGCGTTTTGGCTTCCAAGAGGGCACTTTAGCACGTGTTTTGGAGTCCAAGAGGGCACTTTAGCGTGCGTTTTTCAAAATCTGGGCCACGAGGGAGCCCTGTGCACGCCACCGATTAGGGTTACTCGTCCTCACAGTCTGTTAATTTTAATACAGTAAGTCTCATACAATGAAGCTTATAGTAACACATTATCATCAACCTTTCTCTGCCCAGACAAAAACTTGAGATCGCTCTGGGGGCAATTAACATGCATCCATTGCATCCGGTGGTGCTTCTTTGTGCTCAGACGATGGCAGCAGGCTGGTCCTTGTAGGCATTGGAGGAGCAGTGGTGGATCTGAAACTTCCCTCTGCAGGCAAAGTGAAATCGCTGGCTAGTTGATCATTTTGAGGATCCAAACGTGTTTGGTGAACACAAACAGTCTGTGTGTCCGAGTTAACTGACAGTTGCCCAGGCTAAGTGAAGTACAAAGTTTGATTGGGAGTGATACATCTCCTGTCGTAACTGCACATCGCAGTGGAAAGGTGATGTGGAGCGGGGATCGTTGATTCTTATATCCTTGATGATGTCACGGCTGTGTCGTCGGGATTCCTGTGAGTTCCGGTGGGTCTCGTCCAATGGGAAACCAGGATTTGGATTCAAGCAGAATCCTATACTCAGGTGTATTCTTTATCATGCTTTAGGATTGACATGTAGGCCTTTGTTCAGGCTTTTGGTTTAACATGCAGGCCTGTTTTTGTTCATCCATGTGGTGAGCTCCCAGCATTTAACAGAGGCATCGGCTGGATTCCTTGCATAACGCTTACCCTTTCCAAGTCCATTGAAACTGAACAAGGCTCTAATGTCTTCCTCTTCCTCTCTCTTTCTCCCTCTCCCTCTGTGGTTACAGTAGACAAATTGTTTATGGAGGATTATGTAATAAGACTCATTCATTTTCAGTCATGCTTGACAAGCTGCTCTTGTTATTTCGGCACAGGCCTCTGGTGTGTTGGGGGTGAAGTGGGGTTGGTGAGAGACAGTCAGCTGTCATGTGCAGTGAAAAACTCATCGGGCATTTGTTTAAAATACTGTTTCAGAAGCAGGGTCAAGACCCTAAACTGGCTCGCTGAGCGATCAGATATCCGGAGATATTTACCACTGTCTGCACGTGTACTAGCTGGCAGAGCTTTCTACCTCTGTTCGGCTACTCTTGTCTCCTGAGAGCACTGAACACTTTCTGTTTTTTGTATCGTCACTTTTAACTCTGTGAAGGCACTAAGATCCCAAGAAACGCAGCTCAAAGGCTGAACACACGTAAGCACAGTTTACTCACCTCTCAAATTCTGGAATATCATTTATGTAGCCCCCCTCAACGTTCGTGCAAGCTTCAGAGTAACTGAGGTAAGGTAATCCTTACCTACCTTTAATTTCACAACTACAGCTACCCTTGTTCTGTGGTGCATGTGCTGCATATTGTGAGAGTTGTACCCCCTTCTTCAGCATGACCTTGGGAAAGGATGCTCTGTGCTTTAAGCAACCGGAAGAATTATCGGTTCCAGCCGAGATTCTGTCAAGAGAGAATACTGAATTCCAGATGGTTGCACTCCTTGAAGTCAATTAATGCTTTCTGCATAGCATAAAAAGTTGAGCGTATGAGTGCTGCACAGCTTGCCTTTAGGTTACTCTGTAAAACACCATCAGTTAAATTCCTACAATGTAATTTCATTTTGTATTGCTTATTAAGCCTGCAGTTTTAGCTAGACGTAATGTAATACTGATCGTAAGCTCCTACACACAATTTCTGAGTAAGGCTGTGAAGGCAGTGCTAGGCAAAATGTGGAGAAAAGAGATGCAGTTTCCGTCAGAACAGTTTTAATCCTCCTTGCAAAGCTGTAGTACAAATCCGAGTGGAGTGTGGTGGGAAAATTGCACCATTCCTGTAGTGAAAAGGCTCCAGCTCTTTTTAGGATGGAGGAGATTAAAATCTATGTCACACTCAGCTCACCATAGCTTCCTATAGTCATGGTCTATATTTTGAATGAGGTGGCGCTGGGAAGCATTGGATTCCATCCTAATTTAATTAGTGGTGTGTTACAGGGCACCATTATCATAGGGAAGCGATCGACCACTGGTGGCCTGCAGGCCACATCTGGCCCACCAAAACTTCCCATCAGGCCCACAGAATATTAATGAATACAAAAAATGCACACATTTAGCATTACTCACCGGTGGAAGAGGTCCAGTCTTTCTCTGAGGGATCGTCAGTTAGCTTGCTAGCTAATTCATAGTTCACCATTCTACAAAATCCTCCATCGTCTCCACTCTATAGACCCACAATCAAACTGCTCGGCTCTCAGGCTGGTCTTTCCCTCGAGCCGACAGCAGCTCCAGTTCTCAGAGAATGACTAAGCTTGTCTATTAGATGCACGAGGCGTCAGCCAGCTGTTGTATTGAGTCTCAAAACTGAGTATTTTTGTTTGCTTGAGTTTTAGCTGAGATAAGGTCTCATTCATTGGGTTAGCATTTTCTAGTAAAGTATGTAGTTATTATCACATTATGGATTTTCCATGTTTTCTATGTCTGTTCACTTGAAAGTCTGCCCCCCATCACCCCCCTCCCCCTTTTTTTTAAGCTTTTGTCATAGCCTACAGTTATACAGGGTGACAGTGGTGCTTATTTAATTCTGTGCTGTTTTTTTAAAGCTGTTCTTCAATGGAGTAAAAACAGCAGCAGGCCTTTTTCACACCAGTGGCCCACTTCCATTCAAATGTCCCAAAAGCCATGTGTGGCGTTGCTTTGAAAACCCACATAACAAAGTGCTAATTATAAGAGCTGTTTTATAGCTAATACATACCACTACAAATCAAGCTTACAACTGTTTTATTGTGACTTTTTACTTGAAAGTGTGGTATACCGCATCAGGGATTAATTAAACACATACTAAAAGATGCATTTGTTTTAAAATATTTCCTTGTTCCAAGATTTGGATTTGATCAGCTCTAGTCAATATATTTTTTTATAAAGTATAGCATTATATCATTGCTACAGTTTGAATTTAAGAGTATTGAACCCATCAGCTCTCTATATCTTTGTCAGTTATTTCTGATTAATTGTTTGCATTGCGAGCCTCTGGAGGTCAGTGTTAATTGTTCCATTCTGTACTTCAACCCATGAAGAACTTGCCTCCTTCTTCTATCCAGTATGTGCAGAAAAGATGCCTGTAACCTGTTCCTATGAATCCAAAGTGCCAAAGTTTGATAAATGTTGTATTTCAAAATCAGTACTTGCAATCAAATATACTGAATTCAATCAATCAACGTAATCAACTAAGTTTCATATATATATACTGTATATATATATATATATATATACAGTATATTTATATATAGAATGTAATAATAGAACAACTTTTTTGTGTATTATGTGAAAATAGAAACTTTGCAAAGTGAAAACGTGAATTGCACAAAATCATTTCATTGAAGCCAAAAATTAATCAAGCACACAGCTCCTTCCTGTGCACACAGTATCATCTCATGACGTCAAATTATAGCCTGAAAATATGCACAATTTTTTTTTTTTTTTTGCATGTATGGCCAGTCATGCGCTATCAGACGGACACAAGTGCAATCAGAGCCTCATCGGGATGATTACAGTCGCCAGTGATGTCTCACTAATCTCTCCTTGTGTCTCGCGCTCTGTATCAACATGTGAACAGTGGCTGTCATATGGCAGCTGAGTAACTGTGAGAGCCATTGATCTGTTTGTGGATGTGTGTGCAGGCATGTTTGCCACTATACATGTGTTTGTGCGACCTTGTGTCTTCATGTGTGTATGCTTGTGCACACTTGTCGCTAGGGGCTGGATGCTGAAATTTTGCTCCAGCGAATGAGGGAATATTCCGGGCTGTCATGTGACTTTGTGATGTCAGAGAGAGAGAGAGAGAGGAAGAAAACAGAGAGAGAGAGAGAGAGAGAGAGAGAGAGAGAGAGAGAGAGCAAGGTGCAATTTAGCCCCACAGCTGATCCGTGCAGTGCTCAGAGAGAAGCCGAGACGACCAGACACACACACACACTCACTCTCTCTCACTCGCACTCCTTTCGCCTCGCCTGTAAACACACGCATACATTCTGCATCCACGCACGCACTTCACACACATCAGCTCAGTTAGACGCACGCATAACTTCACGGCATCACCTTAAAAATACGAAGGATGCGTTGCTTCCTCTACTTTCCAAGCTCACAACACTTTGGATACTGAGGACATTTCTGCCTCCTGGACAAGAGTAAACCGGCACATACTGAAGACAGAAAAGAGCAAGAGACAGGAGGAACAACTGAAGACAGAGACAGAGAAGAACAAAAAAGCCAAAGAAGGAGTAAATAAGAGAGAAAAGAGGAGACTTATAAGAATCCAAGATAACAAAAAAAAGAGCAAGACAAGAGGACGTGACAAAAGACCGGGAGAATGTCCTTCTTGTCTGGCTCACCGTGGCAGCAGCCTGGCATCATCAGTGGTAACACCGGGTACGGACAACCTTCCAGTGGGCATCAACAGCAGCAACAACATCAACAGCAACACAAACCTCCCAATACCCTCTCTGGTGCCAGCATCCCCGCAGCCCTGGCCTCCTCTCCGCTACCGCCCTCCAGCTCGGCCCCTGACCGGCACAGTGACCGCCACTGCCAAGGCCAGATGGCACCGGGGGGGCAGGTCGCCGCTGCCACACAGGGGGGGTCCAAAATAACTTTGATGGAAGGCGAGGTGAAATTAGGGCGAGGCAGGACCGTGGGGACGTTGTCTGGGACGGTGGCCGAGGCACCAGGATCCCCGATCTTCAAGATGCCAGTGCTGAAGATAGAGGATGAGGGGACAGGAGGGGGGAGGCCGAGGGAGGATGGACACAGGGTGGGAGGGGCAGGAGGGACATTAGGGAGTGCAGGACAAAGCCCCAGCAGCCCCTTTTCTCCCCACTCTTCCCCTTCCTCTTCATTACCTTCCCCGTCTATCTCACCAGGGAGATCCTTTCCGAACTCTGCGGCGGCATCAAACCCCAACTTTGATCAAAATAATCTCCAACAAAACTTTACATGCAGCAAAGATGGATTTTACATCCCAGGATCTCAAGTGTCTGCCCAAGTTGGGCAGCTTGGGGAGAGGAAGACGTTGAGCCCTTGCTTCACTGGAAGTCTGAAAGAAAATTCTCTTGCAGTTCCAGCTGGAGGTCAAACTCTCAAGCCTTCTTTAGAAAAAGAAAGTGCTTCACAGCCTGCTGGTACTGGTCCTCCTGGGCCTAGGGCAGGCCTAGCTCCTGGTGTTGGGGTGAGTGACGTATGGGCGAGTGAGGTGGAAAGAGAAAACTTAAGCCATACTGAAAAGGGGCGGGCGGGGTCAAGTTCTCCACCTAGCAGAGGCTTAACAGGTGGGGTTGCAATTCATGGCCCGTCACAGGATTTAAGTCATGTTGAGGATGGGAGAGTGGGATCATGTGCTACCTTAAACAGACAGACAAAGACTAGCCAAAGCAGTGAAGTGCCACAGCGGACTGCAGTGAGACGCGCGATGTCTGACTGTTCACATCTGTCCGTTCCCATGGTAATGGCTGGAACGTACCCCACTGGTATGGGAGGCTCGCCAGTGATGCTGCCCAGTGTGCCAAATTTCGCCCTGATGGGAGCAGCGTGCCCACCCAGGCCGCCCTACGCACACGTGGCTGTCCGCCGCTCGCTCACGGTCACGGACGGCACGGAAGCTGCAGCAGCAGTGGCGACAATGATGTCATCCCCGTTAATGACGTCACCTGTAATGCCATCATCCCCACCTCCCAAGAGACATCATGGGAGTTGCGAGACCAGTTTTTTACTCGCTGTTCCACCCCCTGTTGGAACGTCCATTAGCAACACCCAAGATAATAAACTGAACATAACGGGTAAGAGTTTCTTCTTGTACGCCTGTGTGACTGGTGGGCTGGATGTGAGAAAACATAATCAGTAGATTATCACAAATACAGGGTAAAGTTTCCCTAAGTGACTTCCAGACCTCTGAATCACCATCCAAATCTCTGATTTGTTCAGTGATTCATATAAGTCTGGTTTTGTGCCCATAAATGGCAGTTTCCAATCTTAGAAGAAACAGCTGCCCAATCAAGGAACGTCATTGTCCTTCGTAACAAGATAGCTACCAAGCTGCATTTGTGAAAAATTGTGACAAGCGTGGGCAAGATTGACGCAGCTATGCAAGTTATTATAAGTCAACATACAGAAATAGGTGTGATGCATGATTTCCAGTCATGCATCACATCAGGTTCTTCTCTCTACTGTGATACAGAGGCTTTGCTACAAGTATGTTGTATGCATGATGCGAGATGTCTGAAAAGGGCCAAATTGAGACTTTTACTTCAGCCTCCTTGATGTCGTCTCCACTATCAACATCTGAATCTTGTGGGAGCAGTCTACGCTCTCCAGTCACAGTTCTTGTTTTCTCCATAAGTGGTATGCAGCCAATGTAGTGTGTATATTTTTGAGGAGGTGTGCGTTTGCCACAGCGTTGCCACGCTGCGTGTAGGCTCTGTTGATGCCTCGTAACTGTAAATCAAGCATTAAATTCCAGTCGCATGCTTACAACCTGGTCTAACCAAAGAATTGAAAGTACCTGCGCTGTCACCTGTCATCTGAGCTGTGATAATACAGAAATGTCACATCTCCAACAGATCGCACCATGAGGACTGTTCCAGCTTTTATGCTGCTCTGCCTTCATCTTCGTGAGGGGTTGTAGCATGTGAGTGTCATCATTATACAGCTAAGATGGCAGTACAGCTCAATTGCATTTGGCTAAATATAGGTTGCTGGCTGTGCCTCCTTTTCCAGCATTAGCTATGACTGAAAAGAGGTGTACTTTAGAATATCAACAGGAGGCCGCCACACTGCTGGTTGCCACTTTGGTAGGAAGCACATGCAACATGCTGAGGCTGGGTACGGCTAGGCACTGAATGTGCATCCTTGGGCAACCTGAAGCCACCTCCACTGCTGCCCAGCATCATTTTTCACCTGTGGATGTCGGTTCTTTGTGTTTCTCTTTGTCAGAGTTGCATTTATTCTCCCTGTTCTCAGTTACACTAACTTTAAATTTCACTCACAGGCAGATCACAAGAAACCTTACAAATACCTTCCATTTAAAGTTTTAGACATTTCACATTTTTCCAGCCACAGTACAGTTTTCTGGCCACAGTGTAGTAAAAAATCAACTGGCTGACACGTCATGCTAATTTAACATAGTGGTTAATCTAGTTAATGAGCTGAGTTGAAAGGAGTGTATGGGTTTTGCACATGTCAATACATGAAGCATTAGTCAGAGTAATGAGGTGCATCTTCACTATACCTTGAGGTCACAGCCATCACTTGTAGCCCTTTTTGTTTGATTAGACTGAATTAGATTGGAGATGCAAGTCAGCACAAGTGATAGCAGCTCATACTGGGTGAAATACAGATTGTATGCAAACTGAATGTGCAAAAATACTGGAGATATCTTCCTGCTGTTCATCCGCTATCACGTTTCAGTGAAATCAAATATTGTGTTTTTGTCAGTATTATATATTATATACAAGTCACAACACTTAAGACGCTACTGAGTGTGGGTGAGGCTCGTCCTAATGAGCCTCCTTTATCAGCTGCTAGCTGTTGTGGCTCGATCACTGGAGTGAGCGAGCTTTGCTGTTTCAGGGATGAGACATGAGAGAGTTTCAGAACCGTTCAAATTGCAATATCACACTTTTGATATCACGGGTGCTGTGCACTTCTGATTCTGAGCAAGGCTATGGAATGAGTTTAGGAAAACAGGTCTTCTTTCCCATTATCTCAAAGGTTAATGCTCTTTTAATCATCGTCTCCCCCTCTAATAGGGGTTTTGATCAGATGAATCAATAAGGGGAAATGGGCTATGCCAGGCTTCACATCATCACTGTATTTCATTTCACTTGATTAATGTCGCACTGATATGATCACGTCTTTGTATTTTATTGCATTTTTTGAAATGACCGTTTGATAGATTCTAGGACAAATTCAGAGGACATTCTGACGAGTTGAGGTTGATGGTGATGTAACAGAAAAAGAAAGGAGAGAAAGTGTGTGAAAGGAGCTGTCAGAGGATTATGGGAGGACCAGCCCAGGCTTTAGAATTTAAAGTGAATACTGATTTGGATTATTGACATCTTTGATATGGCTCCATTTAAAAAAGTTAATGAAAGAGGAGCCATCCATACATTTATTTCTGACTTTTCCCCCTCATTGTGATTTCCTCTGTTCATTTACATTGAGAATAGGTGTATGTTTCTCTGCCTATGTTATCTATCCATCCAGCCGTGTGTTCTGTTTTTCAGACTGCAGTCGACAGAGGAAAGCTGGGACATTGATTAGACATTGACTCTGACTGTACTCATTCAAATATAGAGCAGCTATTTGTAGCTTTGTGTATGTGTGTGTGTGTGTGTGACTGCACGCACCCTGGTATGTGTGTGTGTGTGTGTGAAAAGCTTCCACTGATGTGAATCTTACAGATTTTAAAGGCACACGCCCCCACAGACACACTGTCAGTAGACAGCAAGTGTGCAAGTTAAGGTGTTTTTTCATTTAGCACGGAAATAGATCACAGCTGCACAACAGGACACACACATGCACAAAGAAGTACACAACTGCAAGGGGAGGAGGAGGCAAGTGTGCGTCTTGAAGCTTGAGCTAACGGGAAACCAGTGATAATAAACAACCAATTTATGAAACACATGCGCTCAGCTACCTGCAGGCCTCGATTTAAACACTTCTTTATGTTGGAACCAGTGTTAGACCCCTGACCTGACCCCTGGGCTTGCAGTACAATAGGTGAGGGGACAGCAAGTCCAGAGGGAGAAATTACCAAACACAGAAAAACAGAGCCAAAGAGCTTGCAGCATGCATGCAGCTCCTGTGTTTGTGGTTGCAGGATAGGGAAGGCACACAGGTGAACCAGGTGCATGTGGGCAGGCAGGGGGTCAGCACAGGTGTGGGAGGGGCTGGCAGGGTCGCAGTTTCAGACAAGTAAAAATGTTATACACTCATAAAAACACTATTACATTTTTACATAAAGAGGACTTAAGATACATAAATGCATAGTTTGTCTCACGCACACTGCAACGATGTCACTGAGCATGAAAATGTGTGTGTGTGTGTGTGTGTGTGTGTGTGTGTGTGTGTGTGTGCGTGTGTTTATCAGTCTGTCTACTGATCGTCCTGTCTGCCAGTGTGGTGGCTAGATAGCTGCTGTATCATGCTAGCAAGTAGGAACTACAGTGGTCAGTGCTCAAACAGTGTGCATGTGAGACAGCAAGGGAGAACGTGTGTGTGTGTGTGTGTTTGTATGCGTGTGTGTGTGTGTGGCCGCCTGCAGTAAAATATCCTTGCACCAGCTCCATGTCTGTGCGTGTTAGTCATGCCCTGATTTACGTGGCAGTCCACTCTGTTTCTCTCTGCCACACACACACACACACACACACACACACACAGCTGGTCGCCAGCAGCTGTGTATTGTAGCGTGGTATTAGATGGATCCTCTATGTTCTCAGCCAGCAGTTTCATGTTGGATGAGTCATTTTGCTGGTGTTGCAGGGTGGAGTGATACAGCGATGAAGACTAGTGTAGCATGAGCAATAAAGCCACCAGTTTGTGTTGAAGGTTCAGTAATAGTCAAATAACATTAAAGTCTGTACGCTCTGTGCGGATGTTTTGCCTCTTTGAAATGGTTCAGACAGCGTATGTAAAATCAGGATGTGATGTGACAAAATCCAGCATCTTGGTGGAATCCGTGGCCATCGTCCATGCTGACATGGAAGAAACGTGAGTCATCAGATGATCTGACAGGTTGTAAAAGCAACAATTTATCCAGATTATCTGAACCACTTTGTTTGGGGGTGAAGACAATGTGAACACGCCTGAAATGTAGCTAATCACACCTCAGAGTTGAACCAGGAAGTCGGCCTGTGAACTGTGATGGATGTTTAGATTTAGTTGTCCATCTTCTCCCATCCTGTCTGATGGGCTCATCTTCTGGTTCTCGTCCCGTGTAACTTATATTTCACCGTGAAACAGGAGAGTATTCATCGTAAAGTTCACTTACGAGCTTTATCAGAACATCTGCTGATGGAGACAATGAGAAAAAGCTTCAGATAAAACTCATGTGGAACTCGACTTGAGATTGTTTTGTCTGACTGTGTCTGTCTGAGGATATCTCTGGTTCTGCTGCATCAATTGGGTCCTTTTTTAAAAACTGTCAGTCATGAGTCTGACAGTGTCATAGGAGTGCAATGCTAAATCAGTGGGGGACTCTTCTAAAGCCTGGATGTTCATTGTCTGCGGCTGTCAGGAAGAACAAAGCAGAACTCGCCACACCACCCAAAGCACACTTCAATAGCAAAATTACAATGTGATAAATCAAGATGGCAAAACTGTACAGGACAGAGTTTCTTAGCTTTCTTTAGCATTATAGACCTCATTGAAATTAAATTGATTATATTGCGCATTTTCTCCATCAGACACCAACATCCGACAGGACCAAACACTGCTAGGAATCTTGGAATCAAGGACATTAAAATTCATGAAAGTAGGTGTCAGTGAGAGGCTTCGTGAAGCTGCTGCAGCAAGTGATGAGTTTGTATTAACAGCAGCTTAACATTGCGTGGCAGGAACCGACTTCAGTGTAGCTTGATAAAGCATGACAGAACAACAGTGTCAGACAGACAGTGAGAGCAGGAGGATAACCAAACTCCGAATGAGCGACTCCGAACGCTGAGCCGACTTGCCTGCGACGCCACGCATGAGCCGCACACGTGATGCTCGCCATCATAGTCTGTGTCTGGCTCCAGGCTGAGCGGGTCTGCGACCGCGCCGTCTTGTTTGTAGGCAGCTACAGCTCTAGAGGAACCGGCTCCAAGTCGTCTGCTTGATTGCTGGAGAAAACAAATTAGCATCTTTTCAGAGGAGACAGAGCTCAGAGTTATCACACAGCAAACGACGACACGGAGAGAAGTGAGGGGACATTAGGGCACAGCATAGCCAGGCCCGTCCAGTGTCGCTGTTATGTAAGAGATGTCTTAGTGGCAACAAAGAGCCCCTGTCCCTGAACCCCTCATGTCTCTGTCTCCCTCCCCCTGCTCTGCTCACAGCATCCTGTCATACTTCCCTCTTACTTTCACTTTATTCTCTCTTTTTCTTTCTCATCCTGTGGCTCATCCTATGAATCAGCTGTTGGCAACATTGGTGCTGAAACCCAGTTTGACCTAGTGTTTCCTCTGAGGAGGATGGATGTCCCTGAATGTTGTTTTCATAATCCTGGCATGCAAATGAAGAACACTGAAATGACACATACCTTTCAAATTATGAAAAAAAAGTTAAAAATGTTAAGTTTTTGTAATCATATCCCTGATTCTCATCTGCATGCTTGAGTTAAATGTGATTGAACATAACTGTAAAGGGAACGTACGATGCATATCATGGGACAGAAAACCTCAAAGGGACACAAATGCTACATATTAAGCTCAGTACTCACACACACTGAAGTCGGTGCACGAGTAGGCATCCTGTGACATTACCCACTGCAGGTCAGGGTCATAATAATCAGGTCGAGTCAATAAAGGCGGTCAGTGATGAATAAGTATAGCTGACATTGTTAGTCGTGAATCCTGAGATGGATTCTCGTGTGGCATCTCCTGTAATCTCCTGTACTTGCCTCTTTAAGAAGTATAAGAGTAACGTAAATGTAATGTTAGAAGACGTGTCATTAATCAGACGCCAGCCTTCCTCAAAAAGGTCACTCAAAGGCAAGTCATCTTAGCCAAGTCCCAGACCTCCGGCTCAACGCCCATGTCTCATTAATTTTAAGCTAGGATTAAGAGCTGGTTTACCATCTTTCCCTGCCACAACAACAGAAAGATCCCTGCCTGGTTTCAAGCCGATATTTTACTTGACCTAAGTTGACTTGTTATTCCTGATATTATCTAAAGGACAAAACACTCCCAGATGTAATGAGTAAGAATATGCAAGGCAAATGTATTTGCATACCACCGTTCAACAACAAGGTAATTCCAAGTGCTTTACATAAGACATAAGGCATTAAGATAACTCAGCTGCATATCAATGTGTCGTTCAACGTCTGAAATTAAAAACAGTGTCGCAAGTACAGGAGAGAGAAGGGAGGATATAAGGCTTGGCATATTACAAAACAGTGTGTTCACCTCCTCTATCGGGGCTGGCTATGACCTCACTGACATCGATTTCAAAGACACGGCGTCACCACTGTGGACACTTGCATAATGCAGAGCAATGGAATCACTGGGCTTGGCCTGTTTACCAACCAGACCCAGAATCATCTGTTGGTGCGACCTACATAAAATAACCCACATGAACATTCATATCTATAAATAACTAAAGTGCACTTGCAATTAGTGAATTATTTGATGTGATGGAAACATTCTGACACATTAGAGCTCCATGGTGTCCACAGAGGACATACAGTCTTTTGTCATAGAAAAGTTGTGTCATATGTCGCTGTATGTGACCTGGCTGCACTTCTGAACTTTTACCATCATTTGTTAAAATGGCAAAAACCTTTTGTTTACCTTACAAGAACCTCTAATGGCCATGCAAGTAATGATGCTGTCTGTCTCAGAAGAAAGGTGGAATTAGTGATCGAAATAAGATTTTAAAAAGCTAATGGAGAAGGCTCAGAGTAGATTTATGGGTCAACATTCAAAGCTGCTATCTGTGAACCATGACCACATCTTTCCTGAGCCATAGCCACGTAAAAAACTAAATCTAAAACAAAAACTGGTTGCAGATCAGAAAAAAGTCAAATGAATCAATCAAATATGTTTTTTTGCACATATTTGGTCAAATAAGCTTTGATGCTGACAATGACATTCTTTCTCTCACAGTGAAAACTGACAACAAGGACAAGCAGGAAAAGATAGACATCATGTCCAGCAAGACAGACAAGATCGATGCCTTTGACAAGAAAGAGAAAGAGGAGCAGCAGAAGAAGGACAACGGCCCAGACAAGAACCAGAAGTCTGACAAGATTGTCAAGGATGAGGAAAAGATGGAGAAGATGAACGCGCAGAAAAACAACAAGGCCAGCGAGAAGGCAGAGAAGGTGGACAAGCCGGAGAAGACCAACAAAGATGAGAAGAAGGAGGAGGAGAAGAAGCCGGCTGACAAGAAGGAGGAGAAGGGAGGGAAAGCGACAGCCAAGTCTCCAACAGGCAACGGCAGCAAGACTCTGCCAAGCCCTGACAGCAAGAGCAAGGTGGGTCTCTCTCTCTCACACACACACACACACACACACACACACACACGGACACTGCTGTCCACACACATTTCCCGCAAACAGATTCACACACCCAAAGTTGCAGAGTGTCCAGTGGTTAGAGAAACAACCCTGTCACCCAAAGGTCACAGCTTTGAACTCTGCCACAGCCGGTGTGTCCAGTAACAACCTGCTAAAGTGTCCTTGAGCAAGACACGCAAAGCCCTGCGTGTTCACACACAAACACACACACGGACGCTCGTGCTGATTTCAGAAATTACACAAATATCTTCCACTTCAGACAGGGCACTGCTCCTGCTGCTTCCACCGCTCCGTGTGTGTGTGTGTGTGTGTGTGTGTGTGTGTCAGTCCTAAGGTGAGTTGACAGCAGCATTTTAAATGGTGATGTTCTGATTTATTTGAATCAGTGCTTTTGCTCACAGGGACTAAGTCAATCTGTGTCAAGTTCAATTTTGACGAACTTTGACTTGCAAATCCGCGCTGTTGACCAATAGAAAACCATCTCGAGGGATGTCGGAATAAACTGCACAACAGGCGAGGCATGGTTTGTAGACGGTTATGAGACAGGAGTTGAAGCCACACACCTCTGAATGAACTTTATGAACTTATTGCCTGTTAGTAAGTAACAGTTTGATAGACGGACAGTTAGCAAACTGGAAAGCTTGGAGAGGTTTTTCCCTCTTCAGTGAGGGAGGAAATGGTGCAGACAGAAGCTCAGGGAGCCACTATGACTGACTGGCGTCAGCCTGTTCCCAGCTGGCAAGCACATTAGCAGTTAGCCTGACAGCTACGGTAGTTCACCACCTAGCCTCAAGTTGTCAGTGCGAGTTAAAGTTCAAGACCCTCATTGTCATATGCACAGCAGTTACGATCATCGTTGCATCGTTGGTTGTTGTGCTTGCTGGGCCTGTAGTATATATAGAAGTGCTAAACAGCATATAAAGTATATCTATCATTGACTCTCTGTGGATATGTACTGTGCGTTTGCTGATTGTCAGTGTTTGTGTGTGAATGTATCCAATATCTGAGACCTGATTTCCATATCGTGCTACTTTTGGACTGCTGCTCATCATCATCATCAGACTCAAGGCTAATTTTATGATTTACTGCTCATGAGCTCCCTAAAGTGGCTATGAATTGCAAATTTATTTTCAGAGTTTATTTTATGGTTGTCACATGGTTGCTGGCTGTGCTGCCATATCACGCTGTCATTGCAATCAGTGATTGCTTTTTCTTTCTTTATCTCTTTTCCTCTATCCATCTTCCCTTTTTTCTTTCGTTCACTTTTCTCTTTTTTTTTTACTGTTATTGTGGCTCCTTTTAATTCCATTATCACCAGCCTGACGTGGGTTCAACTAAACCAAACTCAGCCAAACCCCGCCCATCCACCCTCTCCACCAATGGCGAGGCCACCTCAGCCAAACGCCCCTCCCCCACCACAGCCTCAGCCAATAAAAAAAGCCCTGTACCCAAGGCGACAACACCCACTGCCGCCAAGCGGCCACCAACGGCAACTGGCTCCGCCAAGGCTGCCAAGGTGAGTATAATCCACAAGGGCAGACACATTTCTTGTTTGCAAACTGGATGAATGTACAGTATGTTATTTCGTGTAGACAGGACTTCATGGGACCTTTCTCAGTCTGCGTTCTTTTCTGTACTTGTCTTCTCACGGACATGTGAACCATCATCAGTCACATCCCACTGTAATGTGCACTTTTAGCTGTGTCCAAGTGCCATTAAGTGCCCTTGCTCCGCCTTTTTAATTGAGGATACTGTGGGAGGTGGACTTTGGGCAGAAATGTATCCCATCATGCATTTCTGTTTTCAGATCAAACAGGGGCAATACTGCAGGATATGAGCTAAACTGATACATATAGAATTTTTGTCCCATCAGCTGTTGTTCTGTAACCAAAAGTTCTAGTATTTTAATTTTAAATATGCTGTCATTTTATTGAAATAACGCCTACTTGAAAATCTGCTTGGATGTGAGGAAGTGTCTTTACCGCAATGACTGTATCTCAGTTTATTTATTAGTTTTATTTTTAGCACATCTGGAACAAAAGTGGTCTTTTCATCTTGTGTAATGTATCATAGTGGATAACAGCTGACACCTGGGATGCCCCACGACATCCGACATAAAGACTAGGATGTTCAATTTTGTTTTCTTTCCATGACAAATTACCCGACGTGTTCCAAACGTTGACCAGTTGGAGCACAGAAAGCTCTTCTGCGCACAACTGTAAACGTTTCAAGCGGGTGATGACTGATGGTGTTGGTGCTGTGAAGGGGAAACTGTGGTCTGAGCAGTGTTTGTTTACATTCACTTCCCGGTCACTCCCTAGCACCTCCTTCCCAGTGACATCACACATGTCGTGAAAAAAGGCAAGCTACGATTGGTTGGCGACCAGCGTCTAGTCTGTCATGTCTCTCGGCTAAGTCACGGCAAGAATTTATGACTTGATCTGAGTTGGTAACCATCCTAGCAGACAGAAATGTTGTGTAATCTGAGCCTTCTTTATTTTTTAATCTGACTATAAGACCTCAGTCCTTCCCTCCTCCGTTCCTGTTCGTCATAAGTCTGTCTTCGCCTTCTTTCCTCTCTTTGCTTTCATTCTGCTTGTCATGGTTGCATGATTGGCCTCTCATAACACTGGAAAACAGGATAACATAGCCTCTATGCACACAGCAGCAACCGCACACACAAACCTGCTGTGCATGCATACATACATACTGTCATAGCTGACAGCTTATCGCCTCTATGTTGTGATTTCCAGACTCCAGAAAATGGTACAGCTGAGAAACGCCCACCTGTGCCAAAGGCCACGCCCACACCCCGTGCAGCTCCCAATAAGAATGGTTCCTCTGCGACTGCTGCAAGTAAAACTGCAGGTACGCACACACACACATGCATTTGCACAGCTTGTACAGTATCATCATTTCTATTATATCTGCGGTGCCCGTCTGCCCTCTGTACCTGACGGTGTGATATGAACGCCATGTCAGAGACAGCATCTCCACTCCGCCTAGGCCAGTTCATAGTGTTGCCAGTGCAACATGACCTCTACAACAGGACCTGAACTCGCTACAGTAGGTGGAAAAATGACTCACAGTGTGGACTCCAGGCAACAGGCTAACTGAATTGCTACCATATGTTACACTTAATCGGATTCAAGAGCTGGCTTTTGAAGAAAGCAGACTGGTATTTTTATCTGCACATCACAAACAGTGTCTCACCTCTCTAAGCGAGGGAACTATGACTCAGTCTGAGCCATGTTAGTCAAACAGGCTTTTTGTGCACTTCAGCTCAGCACCCTCAGAGAATATGATTCATTCACCCAGTTCACAGTGATGGGTGTTGTGTACTGCAAGGTGCATATTTCATTTTAGTTGCATGAGTGAACTTTTCTGACTGTTTGGTCCATAATGATTCTGCCACAGGATGGCAGCATTACATACAGCACAGCTTCATCAACGTGATGGACATGCTGTCACACCTCCCTAAACTGTGAAATGACTCGTGCCCTTAAATCTCCTGTGAAGTTAATCAGTCAAGAAGCCAGCCAACAGCAGGACTTTGCTGGACAGGAAATCTTGACGATGACAAGACTTTGTGATTGCCAGCCATTTATAGCCAATCACCTCTTCTTTTCCTTTGGTTGCAACTAGATGAGCAGCTGTTCAAAACTTTCTGGTTTTCTAGTCAGTGAAACTTGTTTTCTAAGTATTTGCATTCATTGCTTGGTCACATGCAGGCACAGGAACTCTACAACACCTTAGAAAGTTGTTATGGTACAAATGTTACTCTCTCTTCTGTCTCTGTTTTGGTCTCCACCAACTCCTGAGACAAAATATCTTTAGCTGCTGAAAGCTTTTTTGTGACCAGCTAGTTGCTACTGTGCAGGTAGTGCACTTTCACGAAGAGCTCTTCCAGGAAACAAGGTAGATGAGAGCGCCAAGAACGAACCAAACAGTAAATGTCCTGTAAAATCAATACTAGGGGCTAAAAGCTACAAAGATTTCCATTATTGTTAATATTAAACATTTTCTCAGTGGAGCTTTTAATATGCTCTTTTAAATTGCTTGCAAAGTTTGCAAAAGTAACACAACAGCAATAAGATGCATGCTTCATGCTGCAACATTTCAGCTAACAAATCTGGCAGTGACCCATCGGGCGCTTTGTTTACGGTCTGAACATATGGCTGCACTTTATTTCAGACTGCTAGACAACATTCTGCTGCCAATGGTCAGCCCTGTGATACATTACGTTTTTAAGGTTGTGTGCTATGTTCTTTTTTTTTTTCAGCCAAGAATGAGAAGAATGAAAACAAGACAGGAGAGCCCAAGAAGCCCAAGACTACAGGTAACAAACCAAGAGAAAAATAAGAAAGCTCAGTCATTGTTGCTCTCCACGAATTCTGAGTGTCGCTGGAAAAAAAAGGTTATTGGTAGAAATCTGTACATGCTTTCATAGCCAGAATATATGACTTGCATGCTCACGCTGTATGGATCAACTGACCAGCCACACCGTGGAGCTGAAATCACACTGAATATTAGCACAGAGCCCCAGCTCGGTTAAGTTTATTCAAACAAGACTGTTACCTCAACAATGTTGAGGAAGGAAGTTTAATACAGCGTATAACAGACCTTTGGGCAGCTGCCATGCTGGGAAATCTGACCACTGAACTGTTCAAACAGCCAAAATTCCTGACGTGCCAGAAATCCTTTAGTCGGTCTGACAGATTGTTAATCATGCAGGCAGTTAATCAGGCGTTATGACCCCCCCTCAAACTGCATGTCAAATGACAACTGATCAGGCAGAAATTTGCCCCGATTCTAAAATGAGTCGGGGCCGATCAGTTTGGCGTTATGGCTTAATCCATACAGTGTCTGCCCGGCTTTAGGGGACAGCAAGTGAAGCATTTTGTCAATGCCACTTTATACAAAATAACCATAGCATGTCTGATGTGTTACTTTAGATTAGAGCATGATATGTTGACCAATACCAATACCTCAGTGATGAATACTCAGATCACAAGCTCCTCTTCTTTCCTCTTCACTATACACAGCTAGTGTCCTTGATATGACTAATGAGATGACAGGCGTGTGTTTTAAACCCTGTGAACCATTATGTCGACATGAGTTAATACTCATTTTATAAGTGCAGCAGAAATTGTTTGACTGATTAGTTTCTGTTACTGTTTTTTGCTTTCACTGTAGCCCGTCCTCGGCCGGCCTCCACCACCACTCCCGCTACCCCGGCTGCCTCCACTAACGGTGAATCCAGCTCCACCCACCGCCGCAGGATCATCACCAAACCCCCCGTGCCCAAGCAGACCCCAATGGAGAAGAAGCCGCCAGTGCCCCGTGCTCCTCGAACCCCGCGCCCCATCAACGCCCCGACACCTGACCTTAAGAACGTCCGCTCCAAGATCGGGTCCATTGACAACATCAAGTACCAGCCTGGCGGAGGAAAGGTAGGAAACCAGACAGAATGAGAAAGGTCGTAAGGTATGAATAATTCAAAACAGCCATGTACCTGTCAAGATTCTCAAAATGCTACCGAATGATTTTCTTGTACCAGCAAATGATTTGGAGCAGGTTGGTTTGTAATTCAAATATCTGCTATGTGCTGTACACCTTAATAACACGGTTAACATATCGTACTCAGAGGGAGACAGACCGGCTGTCAGAATAAATGTTCATCGATCTTTCCTAGAAAAGTTAACTCAGTGTTGAATCTCAGCTTAGTTTTGATTCTTAGCTTGCTGCACTGCAAAGTTAATCAAATCACTATGTTATTATCCCCACTTTTTGAAATTATCGGACAAAATGGCAGCAGCTGTCCTGTGTGATTGGCTATGATGACACATTAAAAGCCACACTGTCCACAGCCATCACTGAGCAGGAGTCTATGGAAGCTTTAAAAGGCCGACAGTGAAATAGAACAGACATTGTTATATGTGTGTGTGTGTGTTTACTGTGTCGCAGTTAAAGGACAAATGCGTGTTACAGTGACTTTATATAACTTTTTGTCTCTAATAACTGAATTCTTGTGTCCATTGGTCCCATGTGGCAATAATGCTAATGCAGTTGAGTGGGAGGGTTTTTTCTTTTTTGCAAAATTTATCTATTCTATAGTCACGTTCTAGCCTTGCAGACGTCCATTAGCATTAGTTTATTATCCTCGGTTAAATCAGTCACTGTAAGATAAAACCAGCTAACGCTAATTAGCTTTGTTGTCAACACCCGAGAGAAAACTATTCATTCAGTTATCAAAGACAAAAAGTTCAAAACTGTCCTTTTGCATGTGTTTTTCATTTAATTGTGACACAGTAAATGCATACATAAAAAGGAAATACATACTGTGTTAGCACGTGCTTTGTATACACTCTACATATCTTGCGTTATTACTTTCTAAAACCAAATTTCACCATTAGACATGTTGATGTTGATCACAGACAGCGAGTACTTTTTGGAATCAGGGGTTTTATCATGGCATTTTATGTGTCTGGTGAAGAATACTGTCCATACCTCCTGTCAGTTTTGGAATTGATGTGTGGTCATTGTATGCATGTATTATCACAATCTACAAACGCACAATATGCACTCATTCAGGCCTATTTGACTATATTTTCCTATTTGAAAACAGACCTTTGATCGGTCCATATGGCCGTCACTAAGTATGAGTGTCCGTGAGTGAACTTTCTTTCCTTCATGATTTGCGACAGTGTGTTCTGGACACATTTTGCCCAGCTGCTTTAGATCAGTGCCCAGCAGCCTCTACAAATGATGTCTGTGATTGCAGGTGTTTTCTTCCGGAAACGTATGAATTCAGTCATGTTACTGAAGGCTGACATCAGCATTTCTTTAGTTTATGTAAAGTTTAAACAAACAACTTGTGATAATCAGACCTCTGCTCTCTGTCCACAGTGCTGAAATATATACCAAAATAGATCAGATGAAAGGCGTTTACACTGCTCTGTCCAAGTCGTGTGTTACATGTAAACATTAGTAAACATTGTCATATTTTTTCACATCCTGCCATCACAGTTTAGTTCTGTGACATCATATTGCACTTGGCTTTTGCTGAAACAATGCCCCCGCCTTTGTTTGGATGGGAAATTAGCTGGCTTAGTATTGACAGGAAAACCAAGAGAAAAAAAAGACACATTTTCAGATTTCAGAAGTGTGGACACACTCTTGATCTCCCACCAGACAGTCCTGCTAGTCTCATTACTTTGTTTTCATTCTGTCAGAATGTGAATGCATCAGATGCTTTATTGACATGTAGGACAGACTGCATTTATGAAACAGGTACAAAATGTTTTGCTTGGTTTACAAAATAGCCAGATGGCTTTCCCACAAACATTTCCAGAAGAAGTTCAACACCATATTCCTCTAATAGCATGGATATTCGAAATTAATGGAAATTTTAAAAGCAATTTCAAACAAATTGTGTCCTGGCAGATCCTCACAGAATAAAGTGGCTTTTATTTCCATAGAAAATCATTGTTGGTCTTGAGGCAGTGCTGACTGATGTGGGAGCAGATTTCATGAAGCATTGTGAATGCGGTCCTTAGATCCCTTTAAATCTGTAACAACAATGTCTGTGTGTCTGGGCCTGATAACCAAAGCCAACAGAAGATCACTGCATGCTCTGTCACAGAGTCTGTGCTGATGCACTGGATTCAGGCACATCTGCAGCACTCGCACACTCACTGCTGCACTGTGGAAGGCAGCACAGTGTGTCGCAGCAGTGGCGAGACATGTACATGCGGATGAGATGGGGATGGATTGACAACAAGAATTAGCATTTGTACTGAGTTCAAGTCGGGAAAGGAATATGACTCCGCCTTACCAACATTCAAGTGGTAAACACACACATCCTCAGCACCTCCTCCTGACAAATGTGGTGCAGTCTTGTATAAAATCATGTGTGACTCAGGAATACTGAACACTGAGGAAAACTCACTGCTGCACTGCAGGCATCCAGTTATTCATTATCACTACATGTTAACTGAAGGCACCTATCTGCCTCTGTTTGTCTCTCTGTTTCCCTATTCCGGCTCTCCTCATCCCTCTACCCTTAGATCATCTTTCTTCCACTTCCTTCGATCTCCCTCTGTCTGTCAGTTCAGTTCAACATGCAGAATTATCATTGCTTACCATTTCCTGATGCTGCCGTGCAGACTTTGTTTCTGTCACTCCCTGGTACACCTGCATTAGAGTCCCCTGCACCTGCTGTGACACACACTGACAAAACAGTGAAATGATCTTTCTATTCCCCTGTGATAAAGGTGCATAGCACGTCATGGACTGACATGGCTCAGACACCTGGTTGTGTTTGTGACAGTGAGTCTTGGGGAAAGGTTTGTGCCGTTGCTTTGAATCACAAACATCATCTGCTCTCCGTCTGCCCTCGTATTTGGTATAATGTGTCAGAGCTGTTCTTCCTGTTTCCATCCTTGTTTCCACAGTTGTTTAACCTTAAATCATGCCTACCAATGCCTATGAAGCTCACTAATTCACACATATCTTGTTAATTTCCATTCAAATGAACAAGATATGTGTGAATTAGTCTTGGTAGATGTATTTTTGAATGTTGTGTGGAGTGAGGCATGCTAATTGTATCTCCCTGCTTACAGTCTTTATGCTAGGCTAAGCTAATCATCTCCCAGCTCTATCCTAATATTTAGCTTAGAATTTTCTTATCTTATCTTATAAGTCAGACCAAGGACGACACCAAAACACAAAGCAACAAATTAGTTTGCTTCAGAGGTGCTGGTACGTGTATTTTTGCTATTTAATGTTTAACTAATGTTGGAGCTAAACGTTTACCCGTGTTTCAAGTCTTAACGCTAAGCTAAGCTAGCCATCTCTTCTAGCTTTATATTTAGCATTCAGACATGAAAATCTTGGACACTAACACTGAATTATTTTTAAATATTCCTATACAACTACTTTAATCATTTTTGGAATTTCTTTTTTGATTATCCTTCCTCCCCAAACCTTTCCATGTGTTTGTATATTTCCATGTTTGTCTCTTAAGATTCAAATATAATTGTGTGTTCTGTAAGTAAGTGTTCTTTTGCATCAGTCATTTCTGCCTGCAAGAACTGCTTCATTTGGATCTATTCTGCTTTTATATGCTGATGTAAACATGTAAGATACATGGCACCTTTATGTGCTCTAAAATAGGTGCATTTTCTCCTTTTACTTTAATATCTCTCTGTCACATCTGTGCGTATTCCATTAACCTTCTCCTGCCTGTTCGCGCTGTAGAGCTGCCTAGCACAGGTACAGCAGTTGCCGGCTGGGTAAACAGGGTTTGCAAATCATTTATGATTTGTCATACCCTGCACAGATGCCATCTTGTCCCTATTTATCCAGGGAAACAGCATGCATGCTCCTTTTTAGCAACAACCTGTTTCATATTCACAGTCAGCTCTCTCCACTTCACCCTGTATGATTTAGACATGATCACAAGGCCAATTAAAGTTAGATCAGTGGAGAAAGGGACCTGTTGTTCCCTCTCCGAATGGTTCTGTGAAACTGGCCTAACCTCACATTTCCCGGATACAACAGGCGAGCAGTCAACTGGGAAATGTTGCAGAGTCTCTAGCTGCCAGCGTCAGGCTGTAATTTGTGGTCACTGTTCACTCTTTCAGGCAGACGCTGTGTGTTTTGCAGTAGCAGGTCTGCTCCTGCCGTGCCGTCTCCCCTCCGTTTCAGAGACATGCTCCTGCTCTTTTTGTCAGAGTGAAGCCACTTTACACACACAAACACATCCCCGCCCTGCATCACAATAAGTGCCACTGACTCACTCAGTCTCCAGCGATAGGAATATTGGTTTGTCTAGTAGGTTTTTTCATGTTTATTCATTCGACAGGAGCTTATTGGTCTAACAAGCTTTCCGTCTTCAGTATTCAGGAGTTGGACTGGTGTCGCTGAACAAAAGTACCAGCAATGTGACGTTTGATCTGTTGTTTTCTGATTTGTTGCTACAGCTCCTCATACACCATTTCTTTATGCTGACGTTTGATTGGCTCTTGTCACTACAGGACAAACTATGTTATATTGGTAGTAAATTACTGTAATGTATTGCTGTGTTGTGAAAACTGCCATTTTCCATCTGATACAGTACATGTGACTGACAGTCCTCCAAACAAATGTACACATATCTGTTGATTATCCTCCCATTTAGTTGACCCATAATTAAATCTAACATCTAATTGGTGCTGCTGCTATCAATTATTTCTAATTATTCATGCACCCACACATTTGTCTAGTGAATCTAATTATGAAGCTTGGTTAATTTTGTTTCTTTTTGATCCATGCTGTTATTTTCCAGATATACTTTTGATTGGCTGCACTGACCCATACACTCATCTGATTGGTCCAGCTGCTAACTCACACATTCAGCCTCCCCTCTCCATTTAATCAGCTCTCATGTCCCCGCCCCTTCGCTTGCTCTTCCACCCCGTTGTGTTGTGGCGTGTGGTTGGTTGGAGGTTGTACTGACCAGGGGGTGCTTGTCTCCCCAGGTCTCCTCCACCCCGAACAGCAAGGCATCAGACCCCTCCACCCCTGCCGCCAAGGCCAGAGTGAGTCCCTGCCATATACACCCTCACACACAAGTACATCCTCTCACCTTCTCTCTGCATTCACCACATACACCGCCCATCTATATCCATCCGGCACACACCACACCCTTGCCGTTTATACCTGTTCACACTACATGAAGAAGGGAGTAAATTTAAAGGAAAAGCATTATCCATTCCCCATCAACACCTATCATGACAGTGATGTCAGAAAAACTGTCGGCAGGACATCTCGAACTGTGCACAAGGTAAATCATTACTCTCTGTATTATACATTTCTAAAACAAAGGTTTGATAAGGCCAGGGGGAAGAGACGCTAGTGTGTAGTGGGCTGCACAAGGAAGACTCAAACAGAGAACATTTTTTGGTGTATGTAGTCAATGAGAAACTTTAATGGAAATGAATGCGTGTTGGAGTGTGTATTTAGCTCTTACAATATATTTATGGGCAAAAGTAAGAAAACACATGACAACATGTATTTTATCTTGTGTTAAAAACATTGAAATGTTAATCTGTTGTATGTTCGGGTAACAGTGGCAGAAAGTAGAGATTCAAAGTAACCAAACTGCCAGTAATTTTAGTTACATAGCAAGATCTGGCTAATGTTAGCTACTCTTAGCCACCGTTTGGCTCATTTGATTCATTTAATTGAGCTAGAAATCAGGAGAAGGTACAAACGCAATTTGTATTTTCTAAAACAATTATTTATTTTTGTATAAAGGCCTGTCTGTCTTGAAATGTCTGTGTGCTGACCATTGCAGCAACATGAAAACACGCGTCTGTACAAGGTGCATCAGTCAGTGTCTGTCTTTAACATTAAAACATGTCAACTCTCACGCACCAAATACTGCTGCTAATACAAAACTGAAAGTGAACACAACCCAGTAAATATTTTAAAGCAGCAGTGTCATGAGGCGTGCGTCTCTGAGCTCCTAATACTGCACTGCTTGTACCATCCTGAGAAATAAAGGACCCTTTCTCTGACGGACTCTTAGCCGTACGTCTCCTCTTCTACTTGCAAACGGCCTCTTGTATGTTCTGCAGCCGATAGGATTCATATCAGTAGAATCAATCTAAACCACAAGATTTCTTCTCATTTACTTTTTGATTTCCACAACACCTTAACATTTACATGCACTGAGCTTCACGTAGTGTTCAACATATCAATCAAACTACAACCTCTTTTCACTTCACCTGTGTCATCATTCACACCTCTATATATCCAAACTTTCCTAAGGACCCTCCCACAGGGACTGACGACCATTTTGCATCAAGATGTTGCTCCTTTTACAAAATAAAATTGATTTATGGTGCAGCTATTTGTTCCTAGGTATGTCCTTTTTGGCTTGAGCACCAGTGAACATTGATCTTAATGCAACTGAAGACTGCTCCCAGTGATGACACTGTATAGCACACAAGTGGCCTCTACATGCACGCACAACTGTAAAGCCTCACAGTCAAGTCACGATGGACGTCACACATCTTGGTTTGCAGTCTCACTGGCTGTGTGTGGCTTTGTAGCTTGTTGCTCTGTGCTCCCATGACGTCAAGCACTTTTTCTTTTAACTCCTTCTCAAACACACCAATGACAAAGGAAGTTGGCATATTGTAGAAATTGGAAGCAAGAACAAAAAAGAGGTAATACATAAATGCCATTCTTGAAAGTGTTAACAAATAAACAACAAGCTTTTCCTGCTTTTGTTCACTCGTTGTTAGCGAGTTGCAGGTTTGTCCACTGCACCCGGTGTCAGTGCATCAGTGGTTGCAGACAGTGTGCAGACTGCTGCAGACAGACGTGCACAGAAGAAGAGTTCATGAGGCACAAAGAAGGTGTCCTGAGAAGGAACTAACTGGTGAAACGACCATGTGTCTTTGGCTGGAAACTTTAGGTTTTGTGGGAAATATGGCCACCTTTCCCTGGGCTTCACTTGGTTGATTTTCTTCACTTGCAGTAATAAGGGGGGACAGTTTAAGCATCCTGCAGTGTTTGTTTAGCTTGCTAGCTATGAGAAGCCTTCCTCCCAGAAATGGAGGGGACATGATGAATCACAAGGTTGCAGCTACTACAGGTGTAGTGAAAGCAATTAGGATGTTTACAGTGAGAAAATAGACAGAGGGAAACTTATAGTCTGTTTAGGTGTGTGTGTGTGTGTGTGTGTGTGTGTGTGTGTGTGTGTGTGTGTGTGTGTGCTCATGCATTAAGCGCATGTGTGCTAACTGCTCAGTGAGTCATCCTGGTGCCACCTGCGTCATCATGCCATTTTCATCCTAGAGAAAGAGACTAAGACAGAGACCGGAGAATGGAGGAAGGCATCTCGCGTCTGCTGCAGGGCTTGTTACACTACAACCACAGAGGCAATGAAACTGATCTCACAACACCATGTGAAGGAGTTACGGTGTGTGTGTGTGTGTGCGTGTGTGCATGTGTGTGCATGTGTGTGTATGTGTGTGGTGCAACAAAAACCTAACTGACCAGTGCATAACAAATATGAGTTTGCTTAAAGCAATTTTTGTAATGATCTTATGTATGCAGCGGAGGAGAATAATATCATCCACAGGTCTCTGGTTTAGATTCAACAGATTCATACTGACTTTTCATTGTAACTTAAAGTAATTGAGCACATACTGGAAAATGCCTGTGAAAATAAAGAAGTGCTTTGACTGTTTTATTATAGCAAGTAAAACTAAAGACTGATGGGACACAGTGTATGGGTCAGTCTATAGTAGTTAAATATCTTCTTGTTGGCACATTAAAGAGGAATCAGGAAAAGAAGGTGCCAGCCTGTCTTCTGTGAGGCTGCCTAATGTCCAGTTTCTGCAATAAAACTGATGAACTGCAACAGGCTTCCCGTGACGTGACTGAGATGTGGACTTGGATCTGGATACAGAGCCTTCTGGTTCATGTTCCAGATCTTCCTACTATGGAAACCAACAGACCACAATTCACGTTTACGTCCGGGGCAGTGACACTGCTGAACTTCAAGTCATTTTAATCCCTCCAGTCACTTAATTTGTACCTTTTGTATTTATTGTATTTTTGGTGTCCCTTCTAAACCTGAGATGACTCCATGTAATTACTCACTCATTCATTTATGTTGTGTTGTGTTGTGTTGATGCTTCCCCTTGGTTTTCTGGCTCTTTTTGGTGTCTTTGTGATATAACCCTTGCTTTGAAATGATATTACCCTGCTGCTTGTAGACAAAGTTGAAAGCTGAAATATCAAAGAGATAGCATTCAGTGCATGCCACATGAATGATTTTGGTCATCTCCTAATGTTCATGTTGACCAGTGGCCCAAACTCTCCAAATCCCTGAGTATCCTAGCATCCTAGCCAACCCAACCATGCAGCACATACTCAGAATTTGTGTCAAGTTTCTTAGAACTGTGGCACTGGCTGCAGGGCAGAACAACAGGCTGATAAAAGCTTAAAAGGGACATCTTTTCTCTTCCATACTGCTGCATTAGCTGCTTGCAGTTGCTTCTTTGCTTCGACCAGCTCATGTTAACACGAAATCACTGACTGTCCTGTGTAATAATGTGTTGCATGTGCTCTGTCTCCTCCTCCAGTGTTTGTTTTGTGCTTGATCAGTTTTGGTTAATGCTGTTTATGGAAGCACTCTGTTGTTATTCAGTCAGTATCCTCATCTTTTGGTACTTCAGCATTGATGATTGTAAGAGTTCACTAACCTTTCCTGTAAGAAAAAGTTGCACCCTCATTGTGCATCACAAAACCATTTCTATAATGCCTTGTTCTAACTTATCACATGCTGCAGACAATCACTGACCACATGTATATGTGTATAGGAGGAATCTTTTGATTTGAATGGCAGAATCTCTTCCATACTTCCAGAGCAAAGCTACTCTGTTTCCTGATCACTTAAGCTGCCAGCTGATCTGCTCTTCTCTGCTGCTCTTGTCTGTCTGCCTGTCATACCTTTATTTTTTTCTTCCTTTCTTCTTTCTTTTCCCTCTCTGTCTCCTCACTCCCTTGCTTGTCTGTGTGTCTGCCTGCCTGTCTTTAGGTTCAGATAGTGCACAAAAAGCTGGACTTCAGCCATGTCACGTCTCGCTGTGGCTCCAAGGACAATATCAAACATGTCCCTGGAGGTGGCAATGTAAGTACTGCTGGAGCTGGAGGCAGACTGTGGTTAGGGTGGATGCATATCATTGTTATGCTAATTTAGCCTCATTCTGGCTGTCATGCTCAAAATCGTGATCCATTGGGTATCTCCTTTTTGTTTCGGCCTCAAAAAGACCTGATTTGTTACAAAAGAATTAAGAGGAAATTGGATGTGCATCATATTTCTTGCATCTGATTGAGCTGTACACAAAAACAGATATAGTTGACATGGTTCAATCATATAGTATGACCCTTACCTAACTGTTAATACTAGCTAAATCAAGCCACCATTCTACACACTTTGCCCTTGTTTAAGCAATCATGAGAAGATCTGATGCTTATTGGACATGAAATCAGTCTGACTTGCAGTATGCTGTTTTCATAAATCTTGTGTTCATCATCAAATCGCTGCACACAGATTTTGAAACTCTTATTTGAGTGTTGTCTGCAGTGAGAAACCACCAGGGCCTGAAGTTCAACTACAACAATGCAGGGAACACTTACATGAAAGGGTTAACATTTTCAAAGTAACCGAGAATGAATGCACTGTGATTAGCACGCTTCTAACTACCTCTGTTTGCATTTCGGATTGATTTCACTTTACGTGAAGTGACCACAGGCCCTTCCACCTACCTTTCCAGATGTTGTTTCCATCTGCTCTAAACACCTGCTGCACTATCACATTCCATCTCTGGGCTGCTCTCACAATCACCACATCACTTTGTCTCAGGTCAATTAAAGGAAATGCAAAAGGTGTAGGGGAAATGGCCAATTTGCAAGTGGTGGCATCAAAAAAAGCTATAAAGCTAGGCTGGACCAATCACATATACACACAATATCAGCTGTTCAGTTTTGTGGACCCTTGAAAATATACCTTAAGGGTCACTCAAATGTTTAAACCATAACTAACAGAAATCCAGTTTACAAATCTCATGCGAGTTTACTATAGTAGGATTAACACAACAAATATAATGAAAATTGACTGGTGTTTCCTAAATTACCATAATGAATATTTAAATTAGCTGTTTACTGTAGACTTAAAAATATGTGTGTTTACATTATAAAGTTAGCTAACTAATATGTCAAGCATCCTCTAATGATGGACAGCTCTTATGCTCTGATGCCCCTAATCAAGGTTTGCTAATACCTAAAAGTTTAACAGCTCTGATGGTCTTCCTGTCTATCATCAAGTATGGTTGATCCTATCATATACTGTCAGGCAGGTCACCAGGTCTTACGATCCATCAGTGTCAGACTAATCAGGATTACTCCATGTGATCCTGAAGTCACACTCTCATGATGTGAAGACGATCTAATTACTGCCTTCTTCCATCCTCCAATTACAGCTTGCGCCGATTTAGCTGCCTAAATGGAGCACCATTAAGCAGCCTTACAAAACAAGAAGGCACCCTCAGTAACAATAAAAGGGGTCAAAGTAAGGAATCAAGGATTGGTGGGGATTCCAGCATGTCATCCTGTCCTGGATGTGGCATCTTTTAGACTTAGTAAAAAGAGGCTACATGATCTATCTCTCCTCCTCCCCAGGTGCAGATCCTGAACAAGAAGGTCGATGTCAGCAAGGTGACGTCCAAATGTGGCTCCAAGGACAACATCAAGCATAAGCCAGGTCACTCTTACTTCTGTTCTCCTCTGTTTTCCTCCTTTTTATACTCTATTTTACACCAGGCTGGTCTCATACTAACATTTTCCTTTTTACCTCAGGAGGAGGTGATGTGAAGATTGAATCCCATAAGCTAAACATTAAAGCTAAGTCTAAGGTTGGATCCATGGACAATGTGGGCCCAGGCAACGGACAGACCAATGGACACAAGGTCAAACTTTAACACAGTCATTAATATTATCAGTTAATACACAGTAAACTTCTCTGGTTCTGCTGAGTCATTGTGCTTTTACTGACCGACACCACTAGATGGTGTGGTAGCATGAGACAGTATACTATAAAAAACCATGGTGTTCTTTGTGTGTGTATGTGTATGTGTGTGTGTGTGTGTGTGTGTCCCTGTACCTGTCCTTGGTATCTATATTTGGTTGCAGGAGGAGAAAACAGAGGAGAAGAATTCCTCACCCCCAAGTGGTGCTCCGACAACTGGACCAGCAGGCGTTGCTAAGGCAACAGCACCAGGAGGGGTTGCTAAGGAGAATGGGGTGAAGGAGCCCACACCTACTCCTTTTGGGGGAGACGGACTGAGGGAGCCCCTTAGCATAGACAAACGCATCACTGAGACAAGTGGGTAAACACAGACACAAACTGAGCTGTCACTTTGAAAAGCATTGACGAGCTCCTCTGTGATTGTAGCCACTGACCATTAGCTGAGCCCCGTCCCCATTACTTACCGTCGCCATGCCTGTCAAGCTTTCCATTCTTGCACGGCACAGATGCAGTTCAGAATAACAAGAGTGGCTGATTTACTGCACACAAGTCAAAACAATGGGTCCTTGATTTCGGCGACAATAAATGAGAGGCCTGTGACCAGCTAGTGTGAGCTAATGCCGACACTGAAACTCCATGAGGTGGTTGAAAACCCTGCCTCCAGGTGACAGCTTAATGTTTCCAGCTGACTTGTTTGACTTTTAAACAACAAGCCTGTTAAAGGTTCTCAAAAATGCACATAGTGGCTACATACATGATACCATACTAAATACTGAGGCTGAAGCTCCATGTCCAAGAGTCATTAAAGGAGCAGCATTGTTCTTGTATTGTATGGTAAACATAGTAAGCCCAAGTATCACAGTGCAGTGTTACAGATAAAAATGTCATTGCAAGGTTATTTGTTCTAACATAACCTTTGGATGATTTGAAAGCTTACTATAGGAAAACACACGTGGAAAAGCAACATAGAGATGAGTTGTATGCTTTATTGCTTGTGATGACCATTGAGTTTGGCAACGAAACAACAACATTATCTTAATGCATGCTTGGTTGAAGTTGCTGGAGTGTAAACATGCCCAAACTAAAGACTGCTATGTTTCTCTAAACTGTGTTATACCAGAACCTTGACTCCCAGGTAGTGAATGCTCCAGCCCTGTAATTCCTTACACTTGGTTTTGGAAATATGAGAAAAAGCGGCACTACGTTCCGAACTCTTCAGATACTGGGTATTGCTCTTGTTATGGCACCAGCTTCAACATGTGTGCACATCCAAAGCTGGACATGCCTAATTTGGCCGGAGTTGGCTATAAATAAATAGAGATTGTGTGTGTGCATGCATGCATGTGTGTCGTCTTCTCTCTGCTACGTGTGTGATGGAGTGGGATGGTAAAAATAGCAGATACTTTGCTCCAAAAATGAAATTATAAAGAGACCCACAGAGTAAAGATTAGCTAGTCTTAGTGGATAAATTCATCGATGGCAGTGCAGTTGGCCTCCACACTCCCTGAGTTGGAGGGACAACAGGCTTGTGCCGTCAATGTGGTTGCCAAGATTGGCCTAATTGATGGATGGCTGTAGTGCTAATACAATAAAAAAGAGGAATGTTTTATAATTTGGCCCATAACTCATATGAGCCTGCCCCAGACAGCGACAGCCTATGAGACCGTCTGGTGAAGTTTCCACTCTTGTCTCAGCACCACTTTTCTCTCCTTCTCTCAACTTCTTTCTCTTTTTCTGTCGTCCACTTTCTCTTTTCTTAATCCAGTTTATTCCCCTCCACAGATTGAGTCCCAGTGACCTGTAGATTTTGGTGGGACACACATGGCGCTCGCCGACCTGCCAATCAACTGACCAACCAACCTACCACGGCGCAGTCACTTCCCTCTGGCCCCGCCCTTCATCTCGCCCACCGCAGCACCGAACTGACCGATTGCCTCTCAGTGTTTCTCTGGGGTCAGCCTGCCAGCTTCCTGCTACCAACCCTGACCTTTGACCTCTCAACCCTCCCCGGGTTGATCTCCGGCCCTGCCTACCACAGAGAAGAGCACTTGGTGTTTGTCTGTGTTTCTCTACGTGGGTTCCACCAGCTTCTCGACTGATAAAATCCCCTTGTAAGCACTGTTTTAGAAGACTTAATCCTCAAACCCCAAATTTAATGACCCCAATGCAATAAATCCACTAGAGTAGTCAATGCTGTATGGAAGTAAACTGACCACAGCCAGTTTTATCATAGAATATTTCCACACCTGAGTCTACTGTTTTAACACGTGTCATTATAGCGCTAACACCCTGCCTCAAAACTCTGTTTCGTACTCTTATATATGGTCTCTCTTACAGGCCTTCACAATTCAAAACCACTTCGATCTTCCAACCTTGTTAGCAGACCTATGCTAAGACTACTATTTGCTCCACTTCCACCCCCATTCGTGTCCACTTAGCCCCAGTCCACACTAACCAGCTGAGGGCCTGCTACCGGCCCGCAGCAGAGCCAGTGCTGTCAAGTCGGCTTTAAATCAACTCATTCCAGCCTCCCAGCCAGTCAGCAATTATTTCCAAACCTACAGTATCTACAGCACTGCACGTTGTCTCATTACAGGAAACTCTACAGCTCACTCATCAAACAATATCTCCCATTACATCTCTTGGTATCATTGCACCAGTTTGTCTCCTCCAACTATATTACAATAATGCTTCTTTATCACTGGACCATTAATGTCATGATGTTCACAATCAGAAGTGATCTGTGCAGAGGGCAAGGGCTTATGTACAGCAGACCGGAGGGGATTCAGTTGGAGAAGAAAGGAAATCGCTCTAACGAAAGAAAGCAGATCTAAAGATAGTTCAAAATCAATGCAGAAAGCCAGCGGAGAAGCTTTTAAGGTGTAAGACAATTCCAGAGTTGTGCTTCAAGAAAAGATGCATTCACTGACAGTACTAACGAGGAAATTTAGAGGATCCAACAAAGCAGATGACCATTATTACAATTAGAAACATCATTTAATGGTGTTATTAGTGCATGATAATCATCAAGAAAGGTGGGTGTAAAGTGATAGTGGAGCTCTGTCGCTTCTCGGGTGGCTTTGGCTCAAAAAGGATTTGGCACTGAAGACAGATCTTGAAGCGAAGTCCTTTTTAAGTTAAGCTCACAGTAGTTGACCTTGAAGGAGCGTCAGGAGTATTTAACCCTTTCTGATAACTGTTAAACCCTTAACTGCTAGCTGCTGCACCTTTTAACCAAGCGACATTACAGCATTAATGCACAGTATACCGTATGTAGCACTTTTTTTATAGCGACAGTGTCAACCACAGTGTCAGAAGCTGCTGCGTAAAGATGCGGTCTTTACACTTCAAATGGCGAGAACTTATGGCAGGATCAGTGTATTACAGTGGCCTCGCTATGAGCGGTGGTTTGACTCGCAAAGTAAAACTGCCAGTTTTTTGCATCAGTTCAAGTTAGTGAACACTGACACACTGATTTGCACCCTTAACCAAAAGCAGGCTGTCGTAACTGTGCTGTTTTTCAAGGAATCGCAGAGCTGGAGAGTCCAAAATGTAGGAAGCTGTCATAGCTTATTAGCTGTGTTACACCATCCACTCTTATTTATCCACCCCTGTTGGAGTATAAGCTGCTCCATGAAACAGGATTGGTTTGCAGACAGTTATGAGACAGTAGTCGTTGTGCAACTACGTCTCTGAATAAACTGAACGTATTCTCCAGTTAGCAACAGCGCAGACAGGCTTGCTAACTGTCAATTAGCAGGCTTGCTAGCTTCAAACAGCACAGTATAGAGAAAACAGAAAAACCTCAGAGAGCTTGTTACGGTCTTAGCGATTAGCTACAGTAGTTTACCAACTAGATCTGTGATTAGTCCCTACACCACCAAGCAACTGGAAATATATTTTGCAAAGACGCACAGATGAATTTCATCATGCCACATTCTGGTGTGACCGGGCCTTAATTCACTGCATTACAGTATTCTTTATTTGGATCCCCATTAGCTTCCACAAAGTGGTCGGGAGTCTTCCTGCAACACAATAGCTTGAATATCTGTCAATACATCAGGGTATGCACAGTTCTGTAGACTATATTACCCGCCTCTGGGGATACTGAGTGTAATAGCACTACTTAATGTTACTTAACTGTTCACATTCTGCTCATGAAACTGAACCTGTGACTGTCCTGGTCACATGGTCTGAGCACAGGTTCAGGGACCACTGTGGATGTTTCAGCACCACAGTCCTGTTCAGTTTGAGTTGATGAAAGTAAAAAAAACAAAAAAAAACTAAAAGAAAAAGACAAAAAAAGCACCTTAACCAACAGGCTTATTTCAGTTTAAGACTTACAAATCCTAACCTTTATCACAAAATAAGCTCACATACTCATATGTCAGACCCTTTGTATGGCATGAAGTTTGGGGTCCCTGAAACCTTTCAGTATTAATCTTCTCAGTAAGACTATTTCTGTCAGAGCACATGCAACCCTGTTCTCCCGATAGCCCGTTGGTTCCCACGCTGTCTAATCACCTCCCACGTATCCCATAGTGCCACTCATACACCTGAAGACTCTCCTGAGAGGGACCCCAGCAGTCACCCTGAGTCGTGCTGATCATTTACAGTTCACATGTGGCGATTAGAGACAGACAGACAGACAGCACCTTCCTTCTCTTGCGCAAGTGGCACTTCCTGGTAATGTGGTTCACCCCAGTGGAGAGGGGACGGGGCTACAGAGCCACACCCTCTTAGTCCTCCCACTAGCCGGTGCGTCTTAGAGTCCTCTCTGTGAGACCTGCTAACTTTCCTCACACCCAAACACACTTACACATAAAGCACAGATATACTACACAGGAAAGCACACGCAAGCTTGTTGCTGTGCATGCACACATACACACACACAAACAGAAATCAGCACATATACACACATACAGTATGATGCACACAAACACAAATGAGCACCCTAAAATAAAAACGGTATGCTGTTCATAGAAGCGTTTCTCTGTTCTAGAATGAAACCAACTCTTTATCGTGTTTTGGTGGTCTATGCTGATATCGTTAAAACAATAATGAGTTGTGTCGGTGTGTCGTTCCTATCATAGTCATTGTCGGACATTTTCATCATAGGCTCACCTCACCTCGCCTCTCCGCTATTTCCTCTACCTGTGATTCACTCTAAGTCTCTCGTAGCAATACAGTGATCTTTGTTGGGGACGTCCCTTGTTCCCCATGCATACACTCGACGTACAGACAGAGAGAGATTGACAGACACAGAGAATAACCTCAGTGGTCAACACAGAGTTAAGAGAGGTACGAGTTCACATGCAGGAAGAACTGTCAGAGGGAATAATGTTACATTCATGGCAAGTCTGAAGTTGGCATTTTCTTTGTAACCTTTAATTTACTGATTTATTGACTCGAGACTGTCGAGCAGATTGAAGAGCTACTACCAAGCCACTGTAGGTGACGGCTGCACAACAGCAAATGATTATGTTTCTAGTTATCTAGTGTCTTTGGCATGTATTTTACTTGACACCTGGAGTGTAAATAGATTGAAGTAAATAGCTTTTCAAGCTTTTTTTCACATTTTTGTTCATTTTCTTGTTCTTTGTTTTGTATTGGATGTAACTAGACACGAGAAAGTATTACAATTATCTCATTTTTGACACTGGACAGCAGGAACTGCCCAGCTTCAAAATCCCATGAATGCAGCAGTGTTTCAGCAAGGCAAAGCCAAAAGCAGCCTGCGAATACTGTAGTTAGTGCCATGATCTAGTGGTGCTTGAAGTTGTCCTTCCAGTGATCAGATCTGTATAACAGAAAACCACATTTTAAGCACTAATAACATGAAAATGCTCGTAGTACACTGAGAAAATCTGAATCAGTGGTTGATGAGAAATGAGCCTAAAGTTGTAGAAAACACAGTCTCCACAATTGTTAAATGGTCTAGTGCCGAGAGAAAAGGTTATTATTTTTTCAGCCTGTTTGTATTATTTTAGGAAATTACCTAAATTTAGTTTGGGCATTTCAGATTTTATTAAAACAACACTGTGATGTGACTTTGATTTACAGACCGAAAGCATTGTTACGTGTCACACCAGTAAAATGAGAAGAGAAGGCCCTGTCTACTCACTTTAATTCTATGCATTGTGCATTAAAGGCTGGGTTGGTCTGAAGCTGTGAAGGATTAGTGACGTGTTTGTGAGGTGTTGCCGTAGTTGTCAGATGTGTGAAGTGTTACTACTGCATCCATCCTGTAGAGAGCGCTGCTTAGCCTCTGGAACACTGATAGTCTGGCTCTGAGACTTAACATAGGCTGACCTGAGAAACCTTACATCCCCAGAAGCTTCAGTAGAGTTACACACTGTTCTCATTTAAACTAGCTTTGATGGCCACACTATGTTATTGTGTCTGGAATCCTAAATACCATCGAAATCATATGAATTATGTACAGTTCCCCTTAAATCTCAAAAATCTTGTGCACTTTGAACACAGTCTTGTTCATTTATTGATGCACTGATGTGATATAAAAGTTGCTTTACTGTATATTGGTAAAACATTGTCAACTGTGTACTGTACATGTGTGCTTTTGGGAGCAAAACAGTCTTGGTAGTTAGATAAAGTTATGATAATCAAAGAGCAAGTGATCAAATAGTCAACAATAAAGACTAGACAACTAAAAGCAATGTATAAGCATATTTAATATTGTACTGTTCCCTCCAGATCATTCCCATGAGTTGCCTGAAAGCAAAACATGACACATATGTGTGGATCATATGTGAAAACGATAATGTGAATCTTTCTTCTGGAATAGAAGAACAAAGGGATGAAAGCACTTTGATGGGTGTAGACAGTGGTTTGTGTGTATAAAATAGGAACAAGTTGTAGTCTTAACGTGTGTTGGAAGCTCAGTGTAGGAGAATGTTACCATATGATGGGATGACATGATGTTGTGTGTGTCTTAAATCACACATCTTTATCTTGGTATGCTTAGAGGATTTTAGTGGGATTTGGTCATCGGTGTACTGTTAGCTATGATGGTTTAACGCTCAACTCTCCAGTCTGCCCTCACGTTGTTTCTGTCAGCATTCACTGGATATTACTGTCTGACCAAGCTACAAAGTCACATTTCCCAAATGGGCAAGTTTCTGTTCATGGGCAATTGAAGGACCTTACTGAACTTTGAGGAGCCTTGTTTGATATGTTTTGAGAGGACTAGTATCAAAACGACTTCTGGTAGAACATTTTGCATTTCAGTCCTTTAGCATGCAGTATGTTAAGTCATTGTAAATTATGTTCATTAGCCTAAAACAGTTCCAGTGCTGCATGCTTAATTCATTTTAATGAGAAGCATCCAAACCTGTTAGGTCTATTCCACAACCTGTAAAGCAGACATAAGATGATGCACTTTGCATGCAAATTCTGAAAGATTAAAAGCATTGTTTGTTTTGTTTACACTGGAAGTGAATGCCATTAACCAGGCAGCTGAGTTTTTGAAAGGGATGTTGCTTATGATTTATGAATCGAGAGGCTGTAAAGTAAAAACGAATCCCAGCTGAGGGTCATTGTTGTTATTTTTTATAACTAATTATGTGTGATTTTAATACAGTCACATCAGAATTAGATTTTAAAAAAATGTACAATTTACGAAATGTTCTGCAACATTGCATAGTTTGTTTATTATGAAGTTTATTTTTCAACTCTAAGATGTTTTGCTCAGTGCAAAACTTGGGCACAAATCCGCATCAACCAGCTTTTCGGGATCTTTATACATTTATTCATTCAATTAATTTATCGTTTAAATGCTTATCTGCAATCATTAATATCAGCTGAATTTATAAAAATCTTCATCGTTTTTGGCCTCAAAAGTCTAGTATCAGCCAGGCTGTACTTTACATACTGTATGCTAAAGCAATAGCACATGGAGCTATCCAAAAGAGGTTATTGTGGTTCCAGTCTTCCCTTGAGATATTCAGTAAGAAGAACAATGGGCCACCTTATTCCTAAAGTTAAGATTTAATATAATCACAGAGGATATGATTAGGCTTCAGACTAGATCAATGCTTTCAGTACTCAGCAGTAACAAGTATGGTTATTTGTGGAATAATGTTAACGTTGCAGCTTTGCAGCTTGGACAAAAGGTAATAACCAGATTTACTCTGATGTCTGTTCACAAATGTTTGATTCCCCAGTTATAGCGCTTGAATACCACCCTTCCACTAGTATCTCACACCGTCCCTTGTATATACTTTCCACCATGTTTTTTCACTCCAGAGGTAACTCAAATAAATTAAAATCAAAGAAAAAAAGACAAAAAAAATCTTACTTCTTAACAGGGTGTTGTGGATGTTGACAGATGAGCTTTCGCGTTCATAAACCTGTTACCGTTAAAGTTAATAATGGTATTATTATAAGATTGAAAGCATAAGAAAGGAAAAGTGTACTTTTTCCTTTTTCAGAGTCTGCCTTTTTTCCTTCAAGAAAAGGGCTGCTGAAGTTTCAAGAATGTTTTTAAAATGTATTAAAGATGCAAGATAATGAATACATGTATGAGATTTGTCTCTGTTCCGTTTTGGAAGACCGATCACATATAGAAACACTATTTACCGGATTCAAACTGACGGCCAGGAAGGGAGACAGTGTGTGTCGTGTTTGGTGTGGTCTGCTACGTGGCTCAACAGAAGCATGACAGAAAACCAGAAAACCTGGAATCACAAAACAGCATAACACACGTCCGAATTGGTTGGCAAACTTCATTAAAATGGAAAGAAACAATCTGATTGGTTTCCACTTTGGTTTGAAATGCACTACTGTACATGTGACACACACTGGTCAGCCCTTTCCTCCGCCTTCCGCCACCCCCTGTTAGACTAACCAGACTTAGTCTTTTGGCATGTGGTTGAAAGTAATGTTCTGTATTAGACAGCTCCTGTATAGACACCTTGACATACCTACCAACACGGGAGTGAATTAAGGGAAGACTTGGACCAAATGATCTACTAAGTCTCAATCACAAAGGCTGAGAATAATGGAAAAGTTTGGACCAGTTTGCACTATTAAAAAGCCTAGGACACATCAATGAATGCTGAGCTCAAACATACAGTCAGTTTGAACTGGAACTGTCCTAACAGAGATGGCTAATTGCCTGAAATGTAACTGGGGAAGGGTAAATCCAGAATAAAAGGCAGTGTTGGTAGATATGCACCTGGAGCCTCTAGCTGTGTCTCCCACCTACAGAGGCTTGTCAGTATCACAGCACTGAAAAGTATCTTCCTCTACTTTGTCCTTTACCACATATACAGCAACTACCACATGGTCGTCCAGGCAAACCAATTTTCCAACTGTTGATCAAGGAGAGCACAAAATTAAGACTGTACTGCTTTGTACACAATTAATATTGTATTGATTTTATTTATTAGACAGGCTTTGTTAATATGATTCAAATTTTTGGTCCTATCTACTGTATTGTGGCTACATGTCTGAATCTGTCACTATAAATTGAGAGGAAACAGGTAAAGAATCTACTTTTCAGGACTGTGGAGTCGACCCACTGTAGCGTGCTGTATTATTCTGTAGGGCACAACATCATAGTAAGAGCATGTAGAAGACAACAAACTGCTGGTCGTTAGGGGCATCTGTCCGATTAGATAGAGCTCATCTCCCCCCTTCAATTCTGAATATGTGGTATGAAAGAGATGTTCATTGTGATTAATTGTTAACCAGTGATGTGAATATTAATCATGAAATAAAAAGATGAGCAAAATACCAGCCAATGTCAAAGTTGTGTCATTTCTTCTACCTTAATTTACATGATGACACCTTTACATTACATGAGGTAGAGTGTATCTTTGCATATTGGTAGACCTTGTTAACTAGTTGTAGACCAAAATCAGTAGTGAAGCCAGAAAAGTCACAGAAAACCCACACACATCACAAACCTGATATGTGTGTTCATACATAGACTATTCAGCACCTCATTTGGATATTTTCTCTGCAGAGTGATCAAACCACCCAGGTGTTGCACTGCCACTGTTTAACGGACAAGGCACTGATTACATTATTCATTAAAGTTCATTTGTGCTGTTAATGAGTGGTTCAGTGCTGAAGCATTAAGTGTAAGATGTGGGTTTTGCCACGTTAAGTAACTGCAATAAACAGTCCTTTTTACGTCAACATGACACAGCCATGGGGTGACTGTGGCCCAGGAGGTAGAGGTAGTCCACCTATCAGAAGGTTGGTGGTTCGATCCCTGGCCTCAGCAGTCTACGTGTTGAAGTATCCTTGAGCAAGATGCTGAACCCCAAGTTGCTCCCGAACCATGTGTGAATGGGTGAATGCAGGCTCTTGTTGTAAAGTGCTTTGAGTAGTTAGAGGACTAGAAAAGCGCTATATAAATACAGTCCATTTACCATTTACCATAGACATACATACGTAGACGCGCTGAATCGTACGTCAACATTGCTGCCTTATTGGATGGGGCAAAAGCGAACGGTCGTATATATCGTACAGATAGATATATGTATATATGTTCATTATTGCCCCCCCCTGTACAAATAGATATATGTACACTGCTCAAAAAATAAAGGGAACACTTAACAACACTATATTATTCCAAGGCAATCACACTTCTGTGAAATCAAACTGTCCACTTAGGAAACAACACTGATTGAAGATCAGTTTCACATGCTGTTGTGCAAATGGAATGGACAACAGGTACAAATTATAGGCAATTAGCAAGACACCCCCAATAAAGGAGTGGTTCTGCAGGTGGTGACCACAGACCACTTCTCAGTTCCTATGCTTTCTGGCTGATGTTTTGGTCACTTTTGAATGCTTGCGGTGCTTTCACTCTAGTGGTAGCATGAGACAGAACCCACACAAATGGCTCAGGTAGTGCAGCTCATCCAGGATGACACACCAATGCAACTGTGGCAAGAAGGTTTGCTGTGTCTGTCAGTGTAGTGTCCAGAGCATAGAGGCGCTACCAGGAGACAGGCCAGTACATCAGGAGATGTGGAAGGAGGAACAGGAGGAGCACTGCCAGAGCCCTGCAAAATGACCTCCAGCAGGCCACAAATGTGCATGTGTCTGCTCAAACGGTCAGAAACAGACTCCATGAGGGTGGTATGAGGGCCCAACGTCCACAGGTGGGGGTTGTGCTTACAGCCCAACACTGTGCAGGACGTTTGGCATTTGCCAGAGAACACCAAGATTGGCAAATTCGACACTGGCGCCCTGTGCTCTTCACAGATGAAAGCAGGTTCACACTGAGCACATGTGACAGACGTGACAGAGTGGACTGGCCCGCCCGTTCCCCAGACCTGAATCCAATTAAGCACATTTGGGACATCATGTCTCGCTCCATCCACCAACGCCACGTTACACCACAGACTGTCCAGGAGTTGGTGGATGGTTTAGTCCAGGTCTGGTAGGAGATACCTCAGGAGACTATCCACCACCTCATCAGGAGCATGCCCAGGCATTGTAGGGAGGTCATACAGGCATGTGGAGGCCACACACACTACTGAGCCTCATTTTGATTTGTTTGAAGGACATTACATCAAAGTTGGATCAGCCTGTAGTGTGCTTTTCCACTTTAATTTTGACTGTGACTCCAAGTCCAGACCTCCATGGATTAATACATTTAATGTCCACTGATAATTTTTGAGTGATTCTGTTGTCAGCACATTCAACTATGTAAAGAACAAAGTATTTAATAAGAATATTTTATTCATTCAGATCTAGGATGTGTTATTTTAGTGTTCCCTTTATTTTTTTGAGCAGTGTATATATTCTCATCATTGATCCCCTGTATAGATAAATGTATGTATGTATATATGTTCAGATATATATAGCTATATGTATGTATGTTCATCAATCACTGAATATCAAAGTGACTAATGAAAATCAGTTAAATGTAAACGTTTGTGCTCTTTATTCAGAAAACCCACCTGTCACATCTATGTTTCAGGATCTGGTTATTATAAACACAGATGCTTAATATAAATATTTCAATATTTATCATCACAATAACAGTGTTACCTACATTGGTAGCAGTAAATCTCATAAAATCATTAGAAAAATACATATGTTGGTTTGGTGCTTACCTATGTCCTAAACATATAAGGAGTAAGCATTTATAATCATCACATTAAAAGCTACATATGTTATTTCTGATGCATATTTCGCTCCCAAATATATTAGTGCGTGTGAATGGGTAGATAAAATGTATTAACTTAAATCACTTTGTAGAAAGACACTTTCAAAAGTTCGATCCATTTCTGTGAATTAGTTTACTTGGCAGATCTGCCTCATCCAATATGGCGGACACGCTGGCGTATCGCAGCAACGGACCATCCCGCTTGATGAGGCGTCTACGTTTATGGACACAGCCTGAACACAGCAACATCATAGCATACCAGCTACAACCAGCGTGTCACACAGTCTGCTTGCTGGCTAGTCCACGCATGACGTAATGACGTGCAGGTGGAGGCGGGAACACGAGGAATGAGTGCTCGCGCAATGAAAAGAAACCGCAGGTCTGAGAGGAAGGGAAGGTCAGTTGAGGAAGCTGCTATTGCTACAAGTATGCTATTTTACCCCAAAATTGTACTCAACTATATATACAGTACATGAATAACTGCACTTATTTACTGCCCACCAGTTTGGAGGTGTATGGGAGGCAAACAAATTCAAAATATCAATGATAGCTAGCTAGCTAGCTAACTAGCTTAGGTAGTTAGCGAGGTGTTGGATAGCTAGCAAAATGTTGTCCATGATGATGTACAGTAGTTGTGATTGCCGTCTTTATTCAACAGTGGCATTTTGTGTTAAAACACACAGAGGCTGCCACTTGCTTGTATTTCACATGGATGTACTGTACATGGTAATATAGACAGCAGACTGGGTAGACAAAATTTTTGAGCTTTTCTATGAAGACAGAAGAGATGGGGCAAAAGTTAATCCTGAATACAAAGTGTAACTGCGTGCTCAGACTTGATAATACTGCCTATCTTCAGTTTACCAGCTAGAAGAATTGCAGTTTAGCTTCTGGGATTAACACAACCCTTGAAGCACACATGGTGATAAGGCATTTATCTTTAGATTTTGGCATTTGTACATTCTCATGTTTGTCAGACTTTCTGTTACTTGCTCGGATGTGTTGTCTTAATTTTAGTTGCTGTATCTAGGATTTCTGAGATTAGCAAAGACATTTTCAAGATTAATTTATAAAAATCTATCCATATGCGCATAGGTATTCCTGTTTGTAGCCTCCTGTTAGCATGTGGTACTTTAATTAGTAAAACTGTAGCCAAGCCATTGAGACAGTCTAGCGTGTTCAGCAATGTGTAACATTATAATGGCTATAGCTCAATTATTATGAGATTTTGAATGTGGATGTGAATGATGGAAAATCAGACCTATTGACACAGGAATAAGATTTATTTATGTGGCTTGTTATATGAGATAAATAAGCTTGGAAAAATGTCAATGGTAGTAGTAGCTAAACATAAATTATAATTAAACAAATGTTACAAATGACCTTTTTGTAATTTGAGGGACAATATTGCCCTCTGTGCTTGACTTGATTCAGTTTTCTAAGACCATCTATTCACAACCTATGTTCTGCATCCAGTTCTTATTTTCATGAAAGACAGTTAACCAGTCTTTGTCAAATATAGACATTAATTTCATGCCTTTAAATCCTTCTCTAAAGTTAGTTATTTTGACCATTATTCCCCTAAACAAACTAAAAAAAAAAAATCAGTGTCACTAGATTGTTTGTGTGTTTGCTGCAAAAGCAAGATATAAAAATGTATTTTTTGGTTCATTGTTGACCATACTTTACATATGAAAAAAATTAAGCCAACATTTGCTTTGTTAAGGTTTAGGTTAACAGAGCTGACTCCGAACAGACTAAGACTAGAAAAAAATTCAGTTATCAAAGTCAGCAGGATGGATGGATATCATGATTACAACCACGTGTTTAAAATGGGTTGGTAAAGTTCCAGAAGTTGGTTGTGTCCTTGCTTCTACCCTTGTCCTTGCTTTCTGGCATGGCGTTGCATCCTTAAGCACAAAGATAGCCTGTGAAATTCCTGCTGGCTGCCTTTATGGTGGTGATGATTTACTGGACAGCTTATGACGCACGGCAGAGGAGTGTGTATCAGTAAGATGTTTTTGCATGGAGAGGAGCATGAACAGGTGATTAAACAATAGACAGCCCATGATTTTTTATACAACCATGTGAAACAAGGAACAACAGTATCGTCAAGTGTAAAATAAACATCCGCAACTAAAAGACTCAAAACTTGTTTTAAGAACACTTTTATAAGATTATGACTATTATAGTTTCATATAAAAACTATTCAGACAGAGAGACAGTGCATCTTCCACAGCAAATTACTTTTTTCTTAAGGTACCGGTACTTTATTTTTTAGTCCAGCATTTATCCAGTAAAAATTGTGCTTTTTTAGATAGGGTAAAACACTGTAGCTAGTATTGTATTCATGAAGACTCCTGATTTCTTTGCATCAACTATAGAGTTGCAAGAGGAAAGGAAAGGTGAACTAGGTGGAAGGAAGGTCAGCACCATGGACAGTGACCTTTCCCACTTCTGCACAGGGAGGCACACCTGAAGTATGACAGTGCAGATTCTGTAAGTATGCGTCCATTAGAATTTCCCCACCAAAACACAGAAACTTCCTCAATAACAATGTATAGTATAGTCCTGAACCAGACCACTCAGCTATGAGATGAACTATGTAAGCACCAAAAGTCTTTAGAAAGGGAAAGAAATTCACATACCATTGGCTGTGTTCATACATGCACTGCTACCCTGAACTTTTGGATACTATCTGCTGTTGTGTGCTACATGTGACAATGTCCTGATTCTCCAGACATTGTCTGGAGTTCATATATGAAATGGCTAAACAGCATGTGTGCAACCTGTGTATGTGCAGAAATAATCGACATACAAAACTCACCGTTGTACAATGCTTTTCTGATTTTGTGTCAGTTTTTACAATGACAAGCAAAGTAAACATTACTTGACGTTGCTCTGGCTGTCACCATTTAGGATTGTTCAGTGTACTATCTCACCTGGTATTATTAGTGAAAGATAGGATGCTGTTTTCAAACGTGCCTTCACTACCACTTTGAGACAATACTGGTCAGGCCAACAGACAGCCCCTCATATTCTTAAACTTAATTAACACTTACAATACATACTTACAATAAAATTCTGAGCCTGTCAGTGGCAACAACAAGCATGTACATACATTGATGGTGCACAATCACCCAGAGAGATTACATTGCAGGCCGTTTCGTGGCTGCCAGCTGCTGTAATCATGCAAAATACTGCAAAGCATGTCAAAATCTGTTTTCACCTTTAATCACATGGACACAAAAACATGGAAAAAGTGGGTCCATAGTCAGATAATACTGTATGTGACCAGAATTTATCCTGTTTGGGATATTGAAGCCTTCCAGGACACGTTGACTGGCACCAACTGGAATCCCTGCTCACAATGCCACGTTGATTGATTAAAAATGAACTGCAGGTCAAGTTGAAATAAGGTAGGCACACACGTTGGTAGGCAGACGATTCAACGAATACTGGTGAGCACACCTGTGCTTAATCAGAGAAGAGGCTGGCCCGACCTGTCGGCCCTGGAGTGATGTCACTCAACTAGACGGACAGGGGAGAGACAGACAAGAGACAAAAGGAAGGAAAAACACAGGAGCACAAAACGGAAAAGGGGGGAGGAGATTGCAGATCTACACATGAATACAGAATAACAATAAAGTCAATACTAAAAATATAGGAAATAAAACAATGAAGAAATAAATAAAAGAGATAAATACAATATTTAAAATAGGGTACAACATTTACAATAAATTCAAACTAGGTCTGAAATGAGCCTTTGAACAGCTGTAGTGGTGGCAGAGAGTCCAAGTGTAAGACCTTCTGCAGGCTGTTCCATGTATAAGGTGCACTGTAAGTGAATGACATTTTCCCAAATTCAGATCTGATCAATGGAGCGTAGAGCATCTATTCTGTGAGCGAGTGCCAAGATAATGTGAGTTCAGAGTTAAAAGGGATGAAATGTAGGGTGGAAGCAAAGGCATTGAAGCTCTATAGAAGAATTAAAACCAACGCTGTAAATTCTGCGAGGGCTATGTAAATTTATGAGCGCAACTGTGAGCCTTGCTCAGCCTTGATACCAACAGGAAGTTCTTTAGTTTGTCCTCCATACAATGGACCTCCATAATGTTGGCAATGTGTTGCCTTCATTGCAGAATTTTAAACTCCTTTACTTAGCTGTAATCTATTCCAGTCAGCCCTCCATCAAAGGTCCCATTCCCAGCTGTTCACAGTCCTTGTATCTCTGACTTCTGCAATCACATGTACACACAAGGGAAGGTGTGAGGCACCTTCTCTCTCTTAAGTTTGAAATCTGAGCCAACTATGCTTTCAGATGAGGGTGCTATTGTTAGGATGCTTGTTATTTACTGAAGGTCACTTGAGGAGGTGTTGAGTATTGGACCCTGCCTCCATGTGTCCTTCTTTTGTCTTGCCCTTTCTTCTGGTCTGCATTCAGACATGAAGTCAGTGGTTCGTGCATTTGCCTCAGAGCTGCAAGACTCCTATAGATTAAAAGGTTTTTCTGCTGATGAGGACTGAACGTTGTGCGTAACAGGGCTAAAAGGTATGGTTTGAACTACATTGTATCTTAATGAATTTAGCAAAAATTGTGTTGTTCATTATGTGTGTATTATAGGTGACATCTGCACAATCTGCAGTTTATGCACATGAAGTATTACATTTTTCATGTGTAACTGGAGTGATAGTGTGTGAAATGTTAGTTGACCAATGTCAGTTCTTGAAAATGAACAGATAGTGGAGCAATATATAGGTGAGAGATTTGCAATGAAATATATATATACATTTATGACATGGTTGCTCTTTTTTCAGAGAGAATTTGGACCAATGCTTTGTTATTACACATGCTATGCATATACGTGGTGACATAGTGCCAAAGGTTATATTGCATTTTATATTAGTGAGCTTAGTTATGAGCGTGATATATTTACTGTTTGTCATGATACTTTAAAATAATTTGCTGATTTAACTTCATAACGCTACTTATTTCCTCATCATTAGAAATCTTTGAATTGAGATACCTTCCGTAAGATTTATGTATATAAAATGGTCATGATTGTGAGTGGGAATTTTGATGTTGATGTACAAAAATTACTGTCTACATTAGTGGACAGTGAGATCACATAGATTTTCATATTTTTTCATACAGCAGAGTACTGCTTATTATGACATGACTTATGCCTCTCTGTGACTCACTAGGTCAGGTAATGAACTCCAGGCTGTTTTGTGTCCATAAAACAAAAACTAATTAGGTAGAAAGGTCCATCCACTGGATCCTCTGAAATCATGCTTTATATTTCCTGCAAGACTTTAGACAATATGTCCTGTTCTTGATCACCAAAGTGATGTAACAAGCTTATAAATTCCCAGGCATCACCCAACAGTTGCCCTTATCATCATTACTATAAAAAACAGCAACTTGAGACTGTACTGACCTCTAGTGGTTCGGCTTTTCATCAGCTGCAATGATATAGAGGTTTACTCCAGGATGTGTCCCAACTACACCAAGACATCACTGTTGGGTGTGGATACAAGTACACCAGAGCACACTTCTGACCAAATCCAACCATCACATCAGTTTTGCTGTGTGTGATCACAGATACTACACACAATATAGCTACGAGTGACACATAGTATATCCATAAATAATCACACTCTCCTTAATGTACAGAAATAACTATTTTGAGTCGCAGATGTCTCAGTGGTATAACAAATTTGATCAATTTGCTATACTGGACATAAAACTGTTCATGAAATGCATACAGCTTAAGAAAATTCAGCCATTCCAAGGCTGTCTTGATGAAATCCTACAATCATTAACTGATCAGCTTTTATTTAAAAAATGCTTGAAATGCTTGTTGGAGTAGTAGTTGCAATGTGTGTAGCTACATTTATATATGTGCAGGTTATAATTGTGACATAAATCCCACAATTTGAATTAAATGCATTTTAATTGTGTAATAGTAGTGGCTATAATCCCAATTAACTTAAGTATCACCAGTATCATAACATTTGTTTGACTGTGCATACATAAGTACGATTCAAAAAAGCAGAGGCACAATTTGAGATGCAGATTAATTTTATTCTACTGAACAACTGGCATGCTTAGGGAGACACCATTCAGACATCAGGTGCCTCAGAAACAAGAATGTCATTCCACGAGCTTCACTCCTCGTCGTGTCCTTTCTGATTAAGAGACAAATAACAACAAGGAATTATTTGAAATATTATTTCTTTAATTCATTGCAATTTATGATCAAACATTTAAATTATGTAGATTCACTGTCCTGTGTATTGTGTATAGTTTTATGCATACTGTACACGATTTAACTGGTGGCATTAATGAGTTCTGTACCAATATACTGACTAGCTCATAAACACAACTTTAGTGTTAGTGTTCCCTGTATTTCCATTCTTCATTCTGCAGCAGCATTAATGCTGTATTTACTGTAACCATAGCTGGCCCAAAACAGGCACATGCATTGTGTCCAGCACAGAAAAGGAAATAAATCCAAAAACTGACCTTTGACCCCACATCACGACTCTTGGCACGTAGCTTGTTGACCTGAGACTCAGCAATGTCAGCTCTCTCTTCAGCCTCATCAAGCTCATGCTGAAGCTTACGGAACTTGGTAAGATTGCTGTTGGCCTGTTCCTCCTGAAGGAGAACAAAATTTCCTCATTACTACCTGACATGTTTAGATAATGAAATATGCTGCTGGTGCCAATGGTAACATATCTTTTCAATTACATTTAATAAGAGATTTTAAAAAAATAGAAAGTCAGTTTTGGATGTAAAATGTTTTAAAAGTGTTCTTTGATACAATGTTTGTGAAGTCATTTCATCAAGACATTATGTTATTATCGGCCATATTGCCCAGCTCTACCCAATAGATTTTACTGTATCGAGCAGGGAATGGGCAATGGTATTGAATATGCACACACATGCTGTAGGCTTGGGCAGATTTTATGCCTTTTTTTTCTTTTAGCTTCTCAAAAATACTAAATACTCACCGCCACTTCTGCAGCTTTCTTGTAGGATTTGACTTTTAGCTGCAGCTTATCTACCAGATCTTGCAGACGGGCAAGATTTTTACGGTCCTCTTCTGTCTGAAAAGTAAAAAAGAACAATTGAATTGTAATTTTGCATAGACATTATACTGTGTGTTCCACAATTTCGTAAATGCACAGAAACTTGCCTGATAGGTCAACTCTTTGATTCGCCTCTCGTACTTTCGTATTCCCTTGACAGAATCGCTGGACCTTTTTTGTTCAGCCTCTACTTCACTTTCTAGTTCTCTGATCTGTTGAGGGATGATGTAAAGATAGATTTTTGTTTTTCGATTAAATATGCTTATGTAGACTATTTTACAGTGAGGAATTGTTCCATCTCTAAAATGTTCAATATTGCCAGGTTTTGGTGATTTTGTTATTTCATAAATTGTTCATTTGATTTCTCAGAAATTATTGAAACTCACCCTGGCCTCGAGCTTCTGCAGCTGCTTCTTGCCTCCCTTCATGGCGATCTGTTCAGCTTCATCCAGACGGTGCTGCAGATCTTTGATGGTTTGCTCCATGTTCTTCTTCATGCGCTCCAGGTGAGCGCTGGTGTCCTGCTCTTTCTTCAGCTCCTCTGCCATCATGGCAGCATCAGTAATGGCCTTCTTGGCCTTTTCCTCTGCGTTTCTGCACTCCTGCACTGCTTCCTCCACTTCAGTCTGAAGCTGGGATGTATCAGCCTCCAGCTTCTTCTTTTGGTTTATCAGGCTGGTGTTCTAGTTTAACATTAATAGAGTAGAATTTGAACTTGAAAACAGTGAATGTAAAACAAGCATGTTAGAATGTATTGATAATGTATCTTACCTGTGAGTGGAGCAGCTGCACCCTCTCACTAACATCCATCAGCTCTTGCTCAGCAAGTTTGCGACTTCTCTCAGTTTGCTCCAGAGCAGCCCTGAGCTCCTCCACTTCAGCCTGAAGCAGGTTGTTGCGTCTCTCAACAATGGCAATGTTTTCCTTCAAATCGTCATTGGCTCGCAGAGAGTCATCAAGCTGGAGCTGAGCATCCTGGAGGAGTGCCATATTTATTGTAAAGCAAGCAAAATGATAACACAATATGTCCAGGGAGTCCTTTTCAAAGTAAAATACATACCTTTAGATGTGAATGAACAGCCTTAAGTTGTTTCTGGGCCTCAGCTGCCTGCCTGTTGGCCTGGCTCAGCTGGATCTCCATCTCATTGAGGTCTCCCTCCATTTTCTTCTTTAGACGGAGGGCCTCATTCCTGCTGCGAGTCTCAGCCTCAAGAGAGCTCTGAAGAGTATCCACAGTTCGCTGTTGGTTTCTCTTCGCTTGCTCCATCTCTTCATCTTTCTCGGCCAGCTTGCGCTCAATATCAGCCTTAACCTGGTTGAATTCAAGCTGGACTCTGAGAATCTTCCCTTCCTCGTGCTCCAGTGAGGCCTGTCAAGAAATATAGGTTGAAAATCAAATATTTGACTTGTTATTGCTAATTACCAAAAAAATCAAGAAGTCCAACATTGCAACTTTCAACATACCTCTGCTTCCTCCAGGGCTGTTTGTATCTCAGACTTCTCTTGTTCCAACTGTTTTCGAATCTTCTCAAGCTCATGAATACTCTTTCCACCCTCACCAATTTGTTCAGTGAGGTCAGATATTTCCTCTGAGAAACAAAGTGTAACATTGTAAGTGTCTTAGTCATAAGAGTAAATTCTGCAATAGAGGTGTAAGCTGGTGCCACCCGTACCCTGGAGATTCTTATTCTCTCTCTTCATGGTCTCCAGATGTTCCAGAGATTCTTCATAGGAATTCTTCAGTTTGAAGAGCTCAGTGCTCAGTGACCTGGCTTCCTTCTGAGAGCTCTCCAGCTCAGTCTGAGACTCCTCGTACTTCTGTTTCCATTCTGCCAAAATCTGAGAGACAGTTCACATTTCAGATCAAGGAAATATGTCTGTTTACAGGTCATTATATATTAATTCTTCATCTGAAAGGGCAAAAAATTGCCATACGTTATGTGTTATAATTTCTATTATTCAACCTTGTCAAAGTTTCTTTGCTTCTTGTCCAGAGCAGCAGCAGCAGCATTAGACCTCTCCACATCCACCATGAGATCTTCAATCTCATTCTGCAGCCTGTGTTTGGTCTTCTCCAGAGAGGAACATTTAGCATTCACTGCTTCAACAGCCTCTTCAGCCTCCTGCAGACGCTGAGCCAGTTTCTTCCTGGATTATGATTTAATTCATTATAAATTAGTTTCTTTTAAGATTTTAAATTAGAGTTGTTTGAGTGAAAATATATTTTACTCACTTGGCCTCCTCCAGTTCCTCGGTTCTCTGGATGGCATCAGTTTCGTACTTAGTCCTCCACTGAGCCACCTCAGAGTTGGCCTTGGACATGCTGCGCTGCAGTTCAGCCTTCGCCTCCTGCTCCTCCTCATACTGCTCCCTGAGCAGGTCGCAGTCATGGCGAGCAGACTGCACTGCATGGGCTAATGCATTCTTGGCCTGAAATGAAAGCATATTTTAATGCTTCTCATGCACTAACATTTATTCTGTTCAAAATGAGGCCTCACAGCTGTTTGTGTGCTACCTTGATTTCCTCTTCCAGTTGTCTTTTAAGGTCTTCAATTTGTTGAGTGTTGGATTGTTTTCCTCTGGTGAGTTGAGACACAAGGGAATCCTTTTCCTCAAGTTGCCTTGCAAGTTCACCTAATTTGAAGAATAGAATGAGTACTTCATAACGTCCCAAACAAAGCACAGCGTTCAAGTCAAATGCCTACCATTCTCAGTTTGAAGCTTTGCTTTCTGCATGCTGAAGTCATTGATGGTACGCTGTCCCTCTTCTGACTTTGTTTTATATTCATTCATCTGGTCCTCCAGAGACCTGCACATTTTCTCCAAATTATTCTGAAAACAAGGAGCATTAACAGTGTCACATAATCTGTTTCAAAATGAATTATGTCTTAAACTAACTAAGTAAAATATTATTCAACCAATGAGGTGGAAAAGTACAACAGATAAAAGTCATTTACTTTTGTTTTCACAATATGTTCCATATTGGAGATCACATCATCCAGCTCCAGTCTGAGCTCACTCTTCTCCTTCTCCAGTTTCTGCTTGACTCTCTGCAGGTTGTCAATCTGCTCTCCCAGGTCAGCAACACTGTCAGCTTGTTTCTTCCTCAGTGTGGCAGTGGTGGCTTCATGCTGCAGAGTGGACTCTTCAAGGTCTCTGCGGAGTTTCTGGAACTCAGCCTCCCTCTTCTTGTTCATCTCAATCTGGGCAGCTGTTGCTCCGCCAGCCTCCTCCAGCCTCTCACTGATCTCCTCCATCTCTCTGGACAAGTCTGCTCTCTGCTTCTCCACCTTGGCTCGAGCAGCTCGCTCTGCTTCAAGCTCTTCCTCCAGCTCCTCAATGCGGGCCTACACCAAAATCAAAGTGAATTTCTGCATTGAATGGCTATGAATTGAAATGAATGAATCACCAGATGTCACATCACTGGACAAGCCAATTTACTTTCTTTATCTTTTAAATATTACCTGCAACTCCTTCAGTTTCTTCTGGAGCTGGGCACTCATTGCTTGTTCATCTTGTATTTTGCCACTGAGTTGGCTGATTTCAAAATCTTTCCTGTGCATAAAAAAATGTAAAATGTACCAACTACCACACAATTTCAAGTACATTTGAGCTTTTGCTAATGCACTTTTAACGTTACTTTTTCAGCCTCTCTTCAAGTTGCTGCTTGTCATTTTCCAGGTCCATGATACTCTCTTGAGCTAACTTCAGGTCTCCCTCAAGCTTGCGCTTTGCTCTCTCAAGGTCCATACGTACTTTCTTCTCTTGCTCAAGGGATCCTTCAAGCTGTGGGCAGAAATATTATACAATTTTCTTTTTCACCTCTTTATTATTTGTTTTATACAAATTCACCTGATTTTGTCAATTCTTACATCATCCACTTGCTGCTCCAGCTTAACCTTGGCCTTGGTCAGAGTGTTGACTTTGTCTTCTTCACTCTGCAGATCATCCAGCGTTTGCTGATGAGCTTCCTGTAAGGCTTTCTTTTCCTTGGTCAGCTTGGCGATGATTTCTTCCAAAGCAGCCATCTCCTCAGTCAGGTTCTTGACCTGTGGCCAGTGGAAATTTTTAGAATGGACTTCAACATGAATGTTAATTGGGACACACAGAGTAATTTCACAGTGATTGTTGTTTGTGGTACCTTGTTCTCAGTGGCATGTTTTTCTTTCTCCACTTTAGCCAGAGTCAACTCTAAGTCATCAATGTCTTTCTTCAGCTCTGAACACTCATCCTCCAGCTTCCTCTTCTTAGCAGTTAGTTCAGCATTCATCTCCTCCTCGTCCTCCAGTCTTTCTGTCAGCTCCTTAATTTTTGCCTCCAGCTGAATCTTGCTCTTGATCAGCCCCTCACATCTTTCTTCAGCATCACAGAGATTATCTTGCTCCTGTTATTAAAACCATAAAGCATGTCATATAGCAAAAGTAGTCCTGGTTTGATGTTGATATTAATTGTAATGCTGTAAGAATCAGTGTTTAAACATACAGATTGAACTTGGAGCTGCAGGTCATTTTTCTCTTGGAGAAGAGTGACCATTTTTTCTTCGAGTTCCTTCCTGCGGGCTTCAGATTTTGCAAAAGCCTCTTTGAGTTTGCCAAACTCTTCTTTCATGTTGGCCATCTCCTTCTCAGTTTCTGCTGACTTCAACAGAGGTTTAATCTTGAAATACATCTTCATCCAGGGCCAATTCTTGACCCCCATGAAGGCACGGATGTTCCACTGGATCACAAGTAGTGCATCCCTGTGAAAATTCATTCATAAAAATATTGAGGAGAGCAATACAAGTAATTATTTCCTTGACAATTTAAATAATGGCATGCTATATAATGAGCCCATTATTTGAATGTGCTCTCTGTGTTATTTCATTGAAATGAATCCTTCTCTCCTTCTTATACCTAAGGCATTGGATTTATTAGTGCATATACCTTCGTTCAACAATCTTCTGGAATTCAATTCTTGCCAGAACACCTCGTGACCTTGCCTGAATCCTTGTGATGATTAGAGCTAAACGGTCATCTCGCATCTCCTCGAGTAGACCAAGTAGCCCAGCTTTGAAGAACACCTGATTTTTGCATACAGATGAGATCGTCAGTGGCATGTACAAGATGCCCACATTGAAGGCGGGTGTGTGTGAGTGTGTACATTGTGTGTTATCACATAGAGAGTAATATTGTGAATGAAAGTAGAAGTAGCTGAAACAAATGATACCCAATTTTTGTCCATACTTAAAGAACTGTAGTCAATAGAAAACCATATTGACCTAAAATTCAGTTTCACTGCGCAGTTCCTTATCACACTGTGGCCGAAATATAAATGCTTAGTACTACATATGCCCGTATGTATTTCACCAATTCACTTACCTTAGTGTGCCCCAATTTGTATTGGTTGTGGTCAATATCCAGAGAACCCAACAGTTTCTCGGAAGCTTTCTTGTTATCGATGAATTGTCCCTCAGGGATAGAACTTGGGTTCAAGATGCGATATCTTTGTAATGATGATAAAAGATCATTTCAGTTTCATTTCAGGTTTTGTGAAATATCACTCCCAAAACATGCCCAGCTAAATAACTATCACTAAAAATATAGTAAAATGCATTGTTGGGTGACAAATGAAAAGAAAAAAGTTCAGTGGAGAACATAAGAAATGCTTACAGGACATAAAGATTCACTGAATGGATTAACGAGTACATAAATGATGTCAATCATGTGCTGTGACCTTCACAGTCACCGAAGAGCAATCCATTTTAACATCTATTCGAGATTTTGGAGCAACTTGTTAGACAGTGCTCTTCACCACATCATCAAAACACTTGTGTGTAGAGTGTGAATATCTTATACTAGAATGGTGTTAATCCCTCCAGCAGAGTGCCAGAAACTTGGAGAATCTATGACAGTTCACCTTGAAGCTGCTCTGGTTGTCCACCTTCAAAGAGACTTAATATTTTTTCCTTAATGTGCCACCCATCTGTATATCTGACAGATACCTCTGTTTGAAATCTCCGTAGAGGATCCTGTTAGGGAAGCCCTTTCTGCAGATCCTGATACCTTCCAGCACACCGTTACAGCGCAGCTGGTGCATCACCAGAGGATTCTCCATGGCCCCAGGAGTCTTGGTCTCATTGGGGATGATGCAGCGTACAAAATGGGGGTGAGTAGACCTCAAGTTGGTCATCAGCTTGTTCAGGTTCTCCTGTGAGTGCACCAGAGAGGACAGAATTGATTGCCAGTTGCTGTAATAACAACACCTTAATGAATATAAACAATATAGTGCCATATGGTTAAGGACTCTGAGGATGCTGTGTTTCTCTTACCCTGTGCAAGGCTGACACAGTTTGGAAGGATGAACCTTTCTTCTTGGAACCACCTTTGCCCTTCCCACCAGTCTCTTGAGCTATTTATAATATTTATCATTAGACTTTCAAAAGCAAAATATATAGAAGATATGTTTTTAGATTATTCTAAACAGCACAAGTGACACACAAAAAAGTAAATGAAGAGTGGTTCCTTTGAAGTTTTGCATTTATATTCAAAACCTCTTCATTCCTCATGTCAATCTTCCACATGATAGATTGATAAATATTTTTAAACTCAGATGCTTGTTCCCTTTTAAATACAAACCTGAATCTGCTCCAGCATAATTTGCAAAGAGAGTTGCGAGCAGCTTGACAGTAGATTTTTGATATAGTCCTACAACGGTCTCATTCAGAGGATCCTTGTTCTTCACCAGCCAGTTGTTGATATTATAATCAACCGTTCCAGCGTAGTGCATCAGGGCAAAATGGGCCTCTGGTTTTCCTTTGACAATTCTAGGCTTCTGGAAGTTGTTTGATTTCCCCAGATGGTTGTCATAGAGCTTAGCCTTAAAGGTGGCATCAGAGGCTTTGGGAAACATGCACTCCTCTTCAAGGATGGACATGATGCCCATGGGCTGTCAAAATCATTACGGTTATAAGACAAATGTCATGGCAGTTTTTAAAAGTGGAATGAACAATGCAGTAACATATTTAAATGACAATGTCCTAATACAGTAGTTTATGGTACTTCATAACTCACCTTTTCAATCAGGTCAATACAGGCCTGCAAGTCCATACCAAAATCAATGAAAGTCCACTCAATGCCCTCTTTCTTGTACTCTTCCTGCTCCAGCACAAACATGTGGTGGTTGAAAAACTGTTGCAGTTTTTCATTGGTGAAGTTGATGCACAGCTGCTCAAAGGTGTTGAACTGTAATGAAATAGTCCACAGTACAATCAGGCTAAATAATTTCTCCAAAGAATACTTCATATAGATTACGTGCTCTTTTCAAACTCACATCAAAGATCTCAAATCCAGCGATGTCCAGCACACCAATGAAATACTGGCGGGGTTGCTTGGTGTCCAGGGAGTGATTAATTCTTACCACCATCCATAGAAACATCTTCTCGTACACTGACTTAGACAGTGCGCCAACAGCATAGTACACCTTGGGAAGAAAGTTATTAGAAATATCTTTAAAACTGAACTTTATGTATATCAAACTATCCTCCAAAGGTTCCCTACAACTCATTACCTGAGCGACATTTTGTCCCTTGGTGACCCACTCATTTCCGACTTTGACTCTTGGGTGACAGAGACCTTTGATGAGGTCAGCAGAGTTCAGGCCCATCAGATAAGCTACTTTGTCAGCAACTGTTGAGAAGTTTTGGTGTTAATTCAACAAGGTCATCACTACCTTTTAATGTTTTCATCAGTCTTTTATCTCTGTCTGTCTCTGTCTCTAGTTTCTTTTCCAAAACCCTCTTACCCTCAGTGCCATCAGCCTCTGCCTGCTCCTCTCGCTGCTTCTGCTTAAACTTCATGTTGCCATGATGCATGATGGCACCGGTCATCCTGTAAATGCCATTCTTCTCCTCTTGAGTGAAGCCCAGCACATCAAATGCATCCTGAAAATGATAATGCATGATCAAAAATGCATTTCTGGCATTGTAAAAGTTGATTTGCAAGTTCATTTTTGACTGGGATTTGAGGATTTGGCTCACATCAGTGGCCATCAGCTCTTCAGAATCATTGATGGATGTTACTGTTGTCTCTCCTTGGGAGATGAAGGCGTAGTCATAGGGGTTGTTGGTGATAAGCAACATTTCTAAAGAGGGAATGGAAAACATTTGCTTTAAAATATCTCACTGTGTTTAAATACAGAAGTAATTATCATTGTTGACGGCTCTTGAGATTTGCAGCAATCAGATATATACCCAGAAGTTCAGGCTTTGCCTGAGACAGGATCTGGTAGAAAATGTGGTAGTCCCTCTCAGCTTTGAGCTGGTAGGTCACACGTGACTTCTCCAAAAGATCTGTTGGAGAAATCAGTTGTCATTGTCCTATATTGATGAGTTCCGAGGTGATACCTTCAAATTTGTCACATAAACCATGTTACTTACAAGTTTCAATATCAGCAGACGCCAGCTTTCCTCGGTTATCGAAGTGAATGCGGATAAATTTACCCTGAGAGCATGAAAACACTTCTTATAGTCCAGTTAATTCACTCAATTTACAAATTGCTATTTGCAGTACCACACTCACAAATCTGGAAGAGTTGTCATTCCTGATGGTCTTGGCATTCCCAAAGGCCTCCAGAGCAGGGTTAGCCTGAATGATTTGGTCCTCCAGGGTACCCTGAATTTGTTGAACAAAGACATAACTTCAGGCTCAGTGCCAAGTATGTAAAACTCAAAAAAACCTTTTAGAAATGATCTTTAAGTGTAATTGAGCTTTACAAATGACACTTGAAATATTCAGAAATATATTCTGTAACACAGACCTTCTTTTCAACAGCTGGATCTTTCTTCCCACTTGGGACAGCCGCGATGCTGGCAAAGTACTGAATGACACGCTTGGTGTTGACAGTCTTTCCAGCGCCGGATTCTCCACTTAGTTGAACAGAGACAGAAAGTTTTAGGCCAAGATTTATGACCCATAACTACTGAAGAGGTTTTTGTTGGCTGTGTGACTTACGTGATAAGGATTGACTGGTTTTCTCTGTCTGTCAACGTGAGAGATTTTTCAAATTATCGGTAAAAAAATGCAATGACATCATAATTGAATATTTAAACAAGATGAAAGCTAAAGTAGATAATTCACCTGACAGCATGTACTGGTAGGCATTGTCAGAGATGGAGAAGATATGAGGAGGAGCTTCACTTCTCTTCTTTCCTCTATAGGCAACAACCACTTCTTGGTTGTAGACTGGCAGCCACTTGTAGGGGTTGACGGTCACACAGAACAGCCCAGAGTAGGTCTACCATAATGAGGGATAGAGGATAGTGGGTTGAGATGATGAGGTCTCTCATGAGGAATGAGGAAATGTACCAATTAGGCAGTTGTCTTACATAGATCATCCATGCTGCATAACGCTCTTTGAGGTTAAACAACACGGCGGGCTCATGGAGGAAGGTGAACATCGCCATGTCCTCAATTTTATCAAACTTTGGTGGGTTCTGCGGGTGTACATCGCCTTCCTTCACTGTGACAGTCTGCAGAAAGAGATAACCCATTCTCAAAGACCAAGACTTTTATCAACATACATTTGAAATGAACTGAATTGATATGATATACATACCTTTCCAAATTCAGTGTTAACAGTGACTTTGTCACCATCACGACTTGTGACAGATGCCTTGACGTACTCTACCTCGGGGTCTGGAACAAAGCACTCTTTCTTCATGTCGAAGGCACGAGTTTGGGCTTCCAGACGCTCCTTGTCTGACTTCCTAAGATAAGGAGCAGCAGCCCCAAACTCCGCCATGGCGGCATCACCCATTTTTAAACCTTTTAAGAATGAAACATCTTTTACAGCCTGAAATCGTCCTTGCGCATTACCAATTGGTCATTCACATAAAACCCAAGGAATCCACACACCAGACAAATGTAAAAACAGTCATTGTTAAGATTTCATTCGACATAATGAACTTGGAAAAAGTTTCCTATATCCCCAAACAAAAAAACTATATTTTCAATCATTGGTAACATACCTTTATTATTTAAAACCTTTTATCTTTTTGATACAAATACAAAAACAGATATGCTAAAATGAATTTGCCTCTAACATTAGAGTTATAGGGACACCCAGAGGTCCTTCACATGAACATGAACAACCCGTTAATGGTTGAATAGGAAAAGACATTAATTTGTTGCTCACATATGGATGTGTTAACAGAAAAGCAAGATGTTTTGAATAAAAACCACTTAAATAGCTGTGTATTTTACCTGAGGTGTGTCACTCCACAGGAAATTGTGATCTGTGCTATTTATATTCAGTGGACAGAAGCAAACAAAATGTCATATTACGTCATTAGTGTAATGAAGACAAATCAAGTTTCTCTAGTAAAATACACCTATTAAAATATAATATCTATATACAAATGAGACTAATTACACCATCTTGAACATTCTTCAAAATGGTCACTAACATACAGTAAAGCTGTTTCTCAGATGGTGAGAAACTTGATGTTTTTCTTACCTTTGACCGTCAACCTTTGTCAAGTGAAATGATGGATCCAGTGGCTGACAGCAAGCTGCCTCTCCATTAATAAAGGTTGTTAGTCAACCAAATATGGGGATGAATATCAGAGAAATGGCATCCAGGTTGCCTGTCACAAAAGCATTCTCCAAATTGGGTAGAGCCTAGTGCTGCTATTTGTTGCTCTCACCTTGTGAACGACAGAGGAATACGCCAGACGGGACATGACAACGAAAGGGGAAGGCAGGAGGTGGGGGAACAGGGACAGGCTACAGTCTATCAAGTAACTCTCTTTTGTCCCAGTTATGTAAAGTCGTTTTGGAATAGTAATGAACAGTCAGGGTGGCAGTGACACTTAACTCCATGCTGGAAATGTAATTATTCAAAGTTTCTTTGTTTGTTAAGTATACTACATAAATCAGTGATTGACAAAACTTGTTAGGGCATGGTTATTGTAAAGAAAGTGGAAAAAATCTGTTCACATGACAACAGTAAGTGATAATATTAAATCAATCCTGTTTCAATTAATTATTCATTGTATCAGCACATTATAGGACCTACCGTACTGTGCTCCATAACAGCACTAACTAGTCAGAAATTCTTTCTTTTTTTGGCACTGAAAATCTCAAGAGGAAACACATTAAACCATATACTTATATTAATGGCTGTTTGTGTTTAGAAGATAGATCCACTGTGCTTTATGATGATTTATGTCTTATTCATGGCAGACATGCATAGACTGCCTCTATACTCAAACTAAATGAAGTAGTAGCAGGCAAGCAGGATTTATTGGACATCAAATATTTCATGATCTAAAGTTCAACAATAGTCTGTCAAGTGATAGGGTGTGAAATACATTTCAAGAGGGAGAATAAAGGGCTGCAGCTGTTGTCTATAGAGATGCAAGACAAGGCCAAGGTCACAGCTGTGAAATCTCTTTGTTATCACTCACCACTGTTCACAGATATATGCAAGTCTAACCTTGGTCACTTGGCATTGTTTCCCTTTTTTTCTTTACCAACAGTAGAATTGTTCAGAGTCTATGCAACCCAACTCAAGTTCGTATTACATGAATATACAGAAAGTTACATGAGCTGACCTTTTGAAGGTCTTTTGAATGAAGTGTTTGATAAACACTGCTGAAAGACCTGGAACTGTGCAAAACCGTTCTCCATCTGAATAATGAAAGATTTTCTGCAGAATTTTGGAGTCAAAAGTCCACATGCTTCATAACCAGTAAAGATTGGCAGAGAGACAGTTGAAATAGTTAAAATTATAAATTTGTAGGAACTTTCCCTGATAGTATGCTCTCCTTTGCCAGTGCAGATGCCATCTGCAAGACTCACAGTCCCTCCAGTTAATGCACTAAGCAATTGAATGTGACAAGGGATAGAGTACACTGTCACCTATCAGTGTTTTGTAGTGAGTATCTAACATTGTGGTCAAGGCCTTTGCATGACACAAAATTAGCTAATAGGGTATTAAACAACAAAAATGTAAAGGTAAAAAGTTTCCCAAATAAAGAGGCGGGGGTGAAACTAAAGAAAGGCGGGCAATAATGCTGCATTGAAGCAGATGGACACTTTCTGGACAGCACAGCAAAAACAAACAAAACACTCAAATGGCATGTCAAGACATAAGGAAACACGCATGACAATATGTTACTATGTTAATGTCATATTTTTTACAAAGAATGGAATAAAATATGCTAAACAGAATGATTTTGTGTTTATTATTTTATGTAATTATTCTTGTAATGCATGCTTTCTCTTGATATTCTATTGCAAACTTAAACTTAAATTTTTCTCTAAAACATACGCTCGTTCATTCATTTCCAACAAAAGTAACCAAAAATATTAGCTTCTCATGGTCCAGATTGGCCATGTTTTCTCCTTGTGAATTGAATTATATTGAATTTGCTGTCTGCATGAATCCATGTGAATACAGCATTAAAGATACCACTGTTTTGTAGTAACAAAGCCATGAAGTCTTTTATTCCTACTAGCATTCTGCATTTGGATTCAAAGTTATTACCTTTGATGTCAAATTCATAAAACTTCACAGGTGTGCCTTTTTTTTTTCCTTAACTGGTCATAACAAAAGAATACTGGATTTTGAGGAGCAGATCAGTTGAAGACCAGAGGTTCTAATTTTTGGATTTTTAGACCTACACAAGATACCTATGTTTGTGAACTGAATCATATTCATATTTTGTTGTGCACTCTAGGCCTCATTCCAAAAGTTGCCTGCTGTGATGCCCTTGGCCTTCTTCTGTTGACATGGCATTGTTTTCTTCTCTTTATCCTTGAGCACAAAGATAACTTGTGAAATTCCTGCTGGCTGCCTTTGGGGGTTTGGTGGTTCAGCGGACAGCTTGGGGACAGCTTGTGACGCAGGTCGTCAGGACACATTTTTATTTTTTCTCTGACCAGCAGCAACAGGTGACAAACCCATGAGAAACCCATTATGTACCGCATGTACTCTGCATAGTGTAATGTTGGATACTACATCACTTATATACAAGAATATGGTAAAGGAATTTATATTCAAGAACTTAAGTATGTCATACTCTGAAGGACAATGAGGCAAAGCAACTTTAAACTACCATGGGTAGTGGCAATCAGAAACTTCCTGACACAGAATTTAAACTTGATATTGTGAACGCGCTGGTACAAATGAAATCGTACAAAGCATGCTGGCTGGTAATGCAACCAGAATCTCAGCTGTCTTCCTCTCTGTCACATCACATCTCACCAGGTCTTGTCCCTGACTGCCTTTGTACTAGAATTGTCATCTCCTTTAATTATGCCTCAGTGTATTCAAGGCCCTTGCAGAGCACACGGCAGTCCACTAAAGGTCTCATTCCCAGCTGTCCACAGTCCTTGTGTCTCTGACTTTTACAATCACATGAGCACACAAGGGAAGGTGTGAGGCACCTTGCCTCACTTAAGTTTGAAACTAGAGCCAACAAAGCTATTGTTAGTATTTGTTCTTCATTGTTGCAAAAGGTCACTTTTAAGGGGGTGGTGAGCTGTGGTGGAGGTGAGGAGTTGATGTTCTTTTGGCTTGTCTTCTACGCACTTGTTCAGGCTGTGGACTGCTGTGTGGATTCTCCTCCTGATTACTACATGTCTTCTCATGAAGCAATGACCAGGACATGGTGAAATAATGGAAAGGTACTGTTGACCATTTAAAACGTTTTTTAGATATATTGGAAGGCTGCTAATTTGGAAAACTGAAAAAGATTTGATGTAGCCATTATATACTGTCCCATTTGGATTGATGGAATGGTGTTTCTTGAATTGTAGGTCTGTTTTGGAGGACTCTAACCATGAACACGCCAAATCAAGATTATCTTCGGGCAAACAGACATCTTTGTCAAGTCTGCATCTTTTCTGAGTTCCAGTTGGCTTTGAAAAGAAGATACTTCTTACTAAAGAAACTGAATACTACTGAAATGCACTACTATTGTGAAGGTTAGTAGTTTAAACTTTACTGGTTTACTGGTTTTGACATTTTAGTCTATAGTCACACAGAGTGTTACATATAAATATGTAAAAAGCAAAGGTTTGGTCACCAATGGATGATGCCCAATATTCTATGATGTCCAACATTAGTAATTAAAACATTTTTTAATGGGTAGATGGTTATTTTTCAGTTGAAACTCCCTTGCATAATCCAACAATGAAATATTTCATGCATCATTAGTTCACAAGGGCTACTGCAAACTAAAAATACACTGTGCCCTGTGCAGTGGTGGATTCTGAACTGGTGATTTATAAAGATAGTGAACTAGAAATTAAAACATTTTGTCAAAATACCTTTGCCATTTATCTGATTCAAATCCAGAAACTTGAAATGTATTTAATATCGTTTCCCCCAAAAAAACGTATTCAGTTCACTGATATTAATTTAGAGAAATGCTGTATTTGTGTTTATTTTGAATTTGCATGTTGCAAAAAATAAATTGTAATGCTTGAAGGAAATGCTCCAAGGAAAAGAACACCTTACTAATTGTTGACCAGCTGTGGAATATTTTCAGTATTAAAAGAGTACAGTAGGTATTATCAGTAAGTAAGGGTTAATTGTTTGTTTTTTTTAACAAGACTCATTTACCAACAACATGTACCTCTTTACCAAACTAAAGCAGATTGTATGAGTGATCATGATGCTGAGTGACTTTTGCAACATCAAATGAATAAGAGAGTAAAAGTCCTGCATATGCCTTGCCATAATGCCTGTTGTCCAGCTTTCTTCTATCTCTTGTCTACGTCACTATGTAAAACAGCACCACCTTCCATCTTCCATCCTCTGCCTAGGTGACCACCTCGCCCACCTCGCTGTCTGCCATTGTTAAATGAAGATGTGGAAGGTAATGTTATGAGCAAGCAGTCAATTTCTCTGGTGTTCTCTCTCTGTTGCTCGATATCGGCTGTCAGTGACTGAAATTCAAATTTAAAAAATGTGAATGTTGTACCTTTTTTTGTTTGTTAGTTAGCCTGTTTTACTGGGTGCACAACTGATGTGGCGACTCCCACAGACTGGGAGCAATCAGTGGTACAACTGCCTCTTGGGAGGGAAGAGCACTGGGGTTACATCAGAGAGTTTCAGACAGAGAAGAAAGCAGTTCTGCAGCAATGGGCAGTATGGAAAAAATAATGTGTGTTTTTATTTTTGAACATTAAAGCTACATGCTATTCTAGTAGACGACTAAAATACAAGCATGAACCTGAAAATAAGCATAATATGGCCTCTTTAATTTTCCGAAGGTACAATCTAATTATTTAACTAAATCATTTCCAGGTCTCCCAGATTTTACTTTTGGGTTTTTGGTGTCCAATGAAATCACAACAGGTGAAAAGATGAGAAGACATTGATTAGTTGCTTTGATTCTCAACCAACCTATAGATACATGAGTGGTGTCATCATATTTTGTGTATTGGAAAAAAAAAGACCATGCTGCTGAAGAAAACATTTCTTAAAATACAATTCTTCATTAACAGTAAAAAATGCGTTTGGCAATTCAACACACATTTTTAGACTTTTATTTATGTAATTGTACTGTTCATTTCTTTATTTCTTCTTTATCCTTTTATTAGTGTAACCATTTTTTTCTCAATTTATTTTAAAAATGTATTGATGTGTTTAATTCATTGAAGAAATAAGTCAAGTTCTCTGTAATTATGAACCACCAGAGCCTTTGTCAATGAAAAGTCAAGAAGCTGTTTCAGATGCACATAAATTTATTCTACTGACCTAAAAACACATTTAGGGAGACACTGTAACACAAGCAACACGTGCCTCAGAAACAATCAGTTTAGAGGGAACTTCACTCTTCATCATGTCCTTTCTGAAACAAAAGAAAGAAAATACAATATAAATAGTCAGATGTGTTTTCAACCCTTGTGTCATCACGGATTGATCCAGTATCCCCTTATTATTTGACCTTTATACCCCTCAGAGGAGCATTCTCAATGTAAAAATAATAGCCAGTAACCTCCAACAAGACAACTGATAAATCAGTGGAAGACCAGCACCTCATTGTTATGCAGTATTCTGTATGAACAAGATAATTGGCACGACTAGGTATAATTTCTTTCTGTGTGAGGAGACAAGAAATTATAGGAGAATTTCCTCATTTTTTAATGTATGCACAGTATGTCGACACTGACCTTTGACCCCACATCACGGCTCTTGGCACGTAGCTTGTTGACCTGAGACTCAGCAATGTCAGCTCTCTCTTCAGCTTCATCAAGTTCATGCTGAAGCTTACGTAACTTGGTAAGATTATTGTTGGCCTGTTCCTCCTGTACAGAAACAGAAACACCATATATTATATCTGATTAGACAATGATTAGTTTCTCTGGTGAGATCAAAGTTTGCCAATTGAATTTCTGATACTTACAGACTCCTCTGCAGACCTCTTATAGGATTTAACCTTTAGCTGCAGCTTGTCCACCAAATCTTGAAGACGTGCTAGATTTTTACGGTCTTCTTCTGTCTAAATCATGCAAAAACAACATGAAACAAAAATGAATTAAAAATACATTTTTTAATTAAATATAATTAAATTTTTTAATTTGACTTTGATCAAAGGTTATTTGGCCAAATCTGATTATTTGAGCTTATCAAGATGAGCAGTGTAAAAATGCAGCCAGATTTGGTAATAGTTACCTGATAGGTAAGCTCCTTGATACGTCTTTCATACTTTCGTACTCCTTTTACAGCATCACTGGCCTTTTTTTGTTCATTTTCTACCTCATTTTCAAGTTCCCTGACCTGCAGGATGAAGGATGTAGTGACAAAAAAGTCAGCCAATACTTCTATACATCACACAGAGCAACTTCTTATTTTGCATGTTTAAATGATGCAAGGAGCCAAAGAGCCAACTTATACTGACCCTGGCCTCGAGCTTCTGCAGCTGCTTCTTGCCTCCCTTCATGGCGATCTGTTCAGCTTCATCCAGACGGTGCTGCAGATCTTTGATGGTTTGCTCCATGTTCTTCTTCATGCGCTCCAGGTGAGCGCTGGTGTCCTGCTCTTTCTTCAGCTCCTCTGCCATCATGGCAGCATCAGTAATGGCCTTCTTGGCCTTTTCCTCTGCGTTTCTGCACTCCTGCACTGCTTCCTCCACTTCAGTCTGAAGCTGGGATGTATCAGCCTCCAGCTTCTTCTTTTGGTTTATCAGGCTGGTGTTCTAGTTTAACATTAATAGAGTAGAATTTGAACTTGAAAACAGTGAATGTAAAACAAGCATGTTAGAATGTATTGATAATGTATCTTACCTGTGAGTGGAGCAGCTGCACCCTCTCACTAACATCCATCAGCTCTTGCTCAGCAAGTTTGCGACTTCTCTCAGTTTGCTCCAGAGCAGCCCTGAGCTCCTCCACTTCAGCCTGAAGCAGGTTGTTGCGTCTCTCAACAATGGCAATGTTTTCCTTCAAATCGTCATTGGCTCGCAGAGAGTCATCAAGCTGGAGCTGAGCATCCTGGAGGAGTGCCATATTTATTGTAAAGCAAGCAAAATGATAACACAATATGTCCAGGGAGTCCTTTTCAAAGTAAAATACATGCCTTTAGATGTGAATGAACAGCCTTAAGTTGTTTCTGGGCCTCAGCTGCCTGCCTGTTGGCCTGGCTCAGCTGGATCTCCATCTCATTGAGGTCTCCCTCCATTTTCTTCTTTAGACGGAGGGCCTCATTCCTGCTGCGAGTCTCAGCCTCAAGAGAGCTCTGAAGAGTATCCACAGTTCGCTGTTGGTTTCTCTTCGCTTGCTCCATCTCTTCATCTTTCTCGGCCAGCTTGCGCTCAATATCAGCCTTAACCTGGTTGAATTCAAGCTGGACTCTGAGAATCTTCCCTTCCTCGTGCTCCAGTGAGGCCTGTCAAGAAATATAGGTTGAAAATCAAATATTTGACTTGTTATTGCTAATTACCAAAAAAATCAAGAAGTCCAACATTGCAACTTTCAACATACCTCTGCTTCCTCCAGGGCTGTTTGTATCTCAGACTTCTCTTGTTCCAACTGTTTTCGAATCTTCTCAAGCTCATGAATACTCTTTCCACCCTCACCAATTTGTTCAGTGAGGTCAGATATTTCCTCTGAGAAACAAAGTGTAACATTGTAAGTGTCTTAGTCATAAGAGTAAATTCTGCAATAGAGGTGTAAGCTGGTGCCACCCTTACCCTGGAGATTCTTATTCTCTCTCTTCATGGTCTCCAGATGTTCCAGAGATTCTTCATAGGAATTCTTCAGTTTGAAGAGCTCAGTGCTCAGTGACCTGGCTTCCTTCTGAGAGCTCTCCAGCTCAGTCTGAGACTCCTCGTACCTCTGTTTCCATTCTGCCAAAATCTGAGAGACAGTTCACATTTTAGATCAAGGAAATATGTCTGTTTACAGGTCATTATATATTAATTCTTCATCTGAAAGGGCAAAAAATTGCCATACAGTATGTGTTATAATTTCAATTATTCAACCTTGTCAAAGTTTCTTTGCTTCTTGTCCAGAGCAGCAGCAGCAGCATTAGACCTCTCCACATCCACCATGAGATCTTCAATCTCATTCTGCAGCCTGTGTTTGGTCTTCTCCAGAGAGGAACATTTAGCATTCACTGCTTCAACAGCCTCTTCAGCCTCCTGCAGACGCTGAGCCAGCTTCTTCCTGGATTATGATTTAATTCATTATAAATTAGTTTCTTTTAAGATTTTAAATTAGAGTTGAATGAGTTTGAATGAAAATATATTTTACTCACTTGGCCTCCTCCAGTTCCTCAGTTCTATGGATGGCATCAGTTTCGTACTTAGTTCTCCACTGAGCCACCTCAGAGTTGGCCTTGGACATGCCGCGCTGCAGTTCAGCCTTTGCCTCCTGCTCCTCCTCATACTGCTCCCTGAGCAGGTCGCAGTCATGGCGAGCAGACTGCACTGCATGGGCTAATGCATTCTTGGCCTGAAATGAAAGCATATCTTAATGCTTCTCATGCACTAACATTTATTCTGTTCAAAATGAGGCCTCACAGCTGTTTGTGTGCTACCTTTATTTCCTCTTCCAGTTGTCTTTTAAGGTCTTCAATTTGTTGAGTGTTGGATTGTTTTCCTCTGGTGAGTTGAGACACAAGGGAATCCTTTTCCTCAAGTTGCCTTGCAAGTTCACCTAATTTGAAGAATAGAATGAGTACTTCATAACGTCCCAAACAAAGCACAGCGTTCAAGTCAAATGCCTACCATTCTCAGTTTGAAGCTTTGCTTTCTGCATGCTGAAGTCATTGATGGTACGCTGTCCCTCTTCTGACTTTGTTTTATATTCATTCATCTGGTCCTCCAGAGACCTGCACATTTTCTCCAAATTATTCTGAAAACAAGGAGCATTAACAGTGTCACATAAACTGTTCTAAAATTAATTTCGTCTTAAACTAACAAAGTAAAATATTAATGGAAACATACAACAGATAAAAGTGATTTACCTTTGTTTTCACAATATGTTCCATATTGGAGATCACATCATCCAGCTCCAGTCTGAGCTCACTCTTCTCCTTCTCCAGTTTCTGCTTGACTCTCTGCAGGTTGTCAATCTGCTCTCCCAGGTCAGCAACACTGTCAGCTTGTTTCTTCCTCAGTGTGGCAGTGGTGGCTTCATGCTGCAGAGTGGACTCTTCAAGGTCTCTGCGGAGTTTCTGGAACTCAGCCTCCCTCTTCTTGTTCATCTCAATCTGGGCAGCTGTTGCTCCGCCAGCCTCCTCCAGCCTCTCACTGATCTCCTCCATCTCTCTGGACAAGTCTGCTCTCTGCTTCTCCACCTTGGCTCGAGCAGCTCGCTCTGCTTCAAGCTCTTCCTCCAGCTCCTCAATGCGGGCCTACACCAAAATCAAAGTGAATTTCTGCATTGAATGGCTATGAATTGAAATGAATGAATCACCAGATGTCACATCACTGGACAAGCCAATTTACTTTCTTTATCTTTTAAATATTACCTGCAACTCCTTCAGTTTCTTCTGGAGCTGGGCACTCATTGCTTGTTCGTCCTCTATTTTGCCACTGAGTTGGCTGATTTCAAAATCTTTCCTGTGCATAAAAAAAATGTAAAATGTACCAACTACCACACAATTTCAAGTACATTTGAGCTTTTGCTAATGCACTTTTAACGTTACTTTTTCAGCCTCTCTTCAAGTTGCTGCTTGTCATTTTCCAGGTCCATGATACTCTCTTGAGCTAACTTCAGGTCTCCCTCAAGCTTGCGCTTTGCTCTCTCAAGGTCCATACGTACTTTCTTCTCTTGCTCAAGGGATCCTTCAAGCTGTGGGCAGAAATATTATACAATTTTCTTTTTCACCTCTTTATTATTTGTTTTATACAAATTCACCTGATTTTGTCAATTCTTACATCATCCACTTGCTGCTCCAGCTTAACCTTGGCCTTGGTCAGAGTGTTGACTTTGTCTTCTTCACTCTGCAGATCATCCAGCGTTTGCTGATGAGCTTCCTGTAAGGCTTTCTTTTCCTTGGTCAGCTTGGCGATGATTTCTTCCAAAGCAGCCATCTCCTCAGTCAGGTTCTTGACCTGTGGCCAGTGGAAATTTTTAGAATGGACTTCAACATAAATGTTAATTCGGGACACACAGAGTAATTTCACAGTGATTGTTGTTTGTGGTACCTTGTTCTCAGTGGCATGTTTTTCTTTCTCCACTTTAGCCAGAGTCAACTCTAAGTCATCAATGTCTTTCTTCAGCTCTGAACACTCATCCTCCAGCTTCCTCTTCTTAGCAGTTAGTTCAGCATTCATCTCCTCCTCGTCCTCCAGTCTTTCTGTCAGCTCTTTAATTTTTGCCTCCAGCTGAATCTTGCTCTTGATCAGGCCCTCACATCTTTCTTCAGCATCACAGAGATTATCTTGCTCCTGTTATTAAAACCATAAAGCATGTCATATAGCAAAAGTAGTCCTGGTTTGATGTTGATATTAATTGTAATGCTGTAAGAATCAGTGTTTAAACATACAGATTGAACTTGGAGCTGCAGGTCATTTTTCTCTTGGAGAAGAGTGACCATTTTTTCTTCGAGTTCCTTCCTGCGGGCTTCAGATTTTGCAAAAGCCTCTTTGAGTTTGCCAAACTCTTCTTTCATGTTGGCCATCTCCTTCTCAGTTTCTGCTGACTTCAACAGAGGTTTAATCTTGAAATACATCTTCATCCAGGGCCAATTCTTGACCCCCATGAAGGCACGGATGTTCCACTGGATCACAAGTAGTGCATCCCTGTGAAAATTCATTCATAAAAATATTGAGGAGAGCAATACAAGTAATTATTTCCTTGACAATTTAAATAATGGCATGCTATATAATGAGCCCATTATTGTGGTGTACGTGTTATTTCATTGAAATGAATCCTTTTCTCCTCTTTAGGCATTGGATTTATTAGTGCATATACCTTCGTTCAACAATCTTCTGGAATTCAATTCTTGCCAGAACACCTCGTGACCTTGCCTGAATCCTTGTGATGATTAGAGCTAAACGGTCATCTCGCATCTCCTCGAGTAGACCAAGTAGCCCAGCTTTGAAGAACACCTGATTTTTGCATACAGATGAGATCGTCAGTGGCATGTACAAGATGCCCACATTGAAGGCGGGTGTGTGTGTGTGTACGTTGTGTGTTATCACATAGAGAGTAATATTGTGAATGAAAGTAGAAGTAGCTGAAACAAATGATGCCCAATTTTTGTCCATACTTTAAGAACCGTATTCAATGGAAAACCACATTGACCTAAAATGTAGTGTCACTGCGCAGTTCCTTATCACACTGAGGCAGAAATATAAATGCTTAATACTACATATGCCAGAATGTATTTCACCAATTCACTTACCTTAGTGTGGCCCAATTTGTATTGGTTGTGGTCAATATCCAGAGAACCCAACAGTTTCTCTGAAGCTTTCTTGTTATCGATGAATTGTCCCTCAGGGATGGCACTTGGGTTCAAAATGCGGTATCTTTGTAATGATGATAAAAGATCATTTCAGTTTAATTTCAGGTTTTGTGAAATATCATTCCCAAAACACACTAGCTTTCCAAAAGTATTGGATCACCTGCCAATGTCACATCCCATTCTTAATCTATAGGGATTAGTATGATGTTGGTCCACCATTTGGAGCTGTCACAGCTTCAACTCTTCTCGGAAGGCTTTCCACAAGTTTTAGGAGTGTGTTTCTGGGAATGTTTGACCGTTCTTCCAGAATCGCATTTCCGTCACACACTGATGTTGGACAAGAAGGCCTGGCTCTCAGTCTCCACTCTAATTCATTTCAAAGATGTTCTATCAGGTTGAGGTACAGGCCAGTCAAGTTCATCCACACCAAAACTCTCTCATCCGTGTATTAAAGCACCTTGCTTCATGCACTAGTTCACAGTCATGTTGGAACAGGAAGGGGCCATCCCCAAACTGTTCCCACAAAGTTGGGAGCATGGAATTGTCCAAAATCTCTTGGTATGCTGAAGCATTCAGAGTTCCTTTCACTGGAACTAAGGGGCCAAGCCCAGCTCCTGAAAAACAACTCCACACCATAATCCCCCTTCCACCAAACTTAACGCTTGGCACAATGCAGTCAGACAAGTACCGTTCTCCTGGAAACCACCAAACCCAAACTCGTCCATCAGATCCCTAGATGGTGAAGCACGATTTGCACTCCAGAGAGCACGTCCAGAGTCCAGTGGCTGCATGCTTGACACCACTGCATCCAATGCTTTGCATTGAACTTGGTGATGTATGGCTTGGATGGAAACCCATTCCATGAAGCTCTAGAGCACTGTTCTTAAACCATCTGAAGGCTGCATGAAGTTTGGAGGTGTATAGCAAATGACTCTGCAGGAAGTTTGCGACTTCTGCCCACTAAGCGCCTCAGCATCCGCTGATCCCGCTCCGTCATTTTACGTGGCCTGCCACTTTATAGCTGGGTTGCTGTCGTTCCCAATCGCTTCCACTTTGTTATAATACCACTGACAGTTGACTGTGGAATATTTCGGAGCGAGGAAATTTCAAGACTGGACTTGTTGACAGGTGGCATACTATCACAGTACCACGCTGGAATTCACTGAGCTCCTGAGAGTGACCCATTCTTTCACAAATGTTTGTAGAAACAATCTGCATGCCTTGGTGTTTGATTTTATACACCTGTGGCCATGGAAGTGATTGGAACACCTGATTTCAATTATTTGGATGGGTGAGTGAATACTTTTGGCAATATAGTGTATGCCCAGCGAAATAACTATCACTAAAAATATAGTAAAATGCATTGATGGTAGACAAATGAAAAGAAAAAAGTTCAGTGGAGAAACATAAGTAATCCATACAGGACATAAAGATTCACTGAATGGATTAATGAGTACAAAAATGATGTCAATCATGTGTTGTGACCTTCACAATCACCAAAGAGCAATCCATTTTAACATCTATTCGAGATTTTGGAGCAACTTGTTAGACAGTGCTCTTCACCACATCATCAAAACACTTGTGTGTGGAGTGTGAATATCTTATACTAGAATGGTGTTAATCCCTCCAGCAGAGTGCCAGAAACTTGGAGAATCTATGACAGTTCACCTTGAAGCTGCTCTGGTTGTCCACCTTCAAAGAGACTTAATATTTTTTCCTTTATGTGCCACCCATCTGTATAACTGACAGATACCTCTGTTTGAAATCTCCGTAGAGGATCCTGTTAGGGAAGCCCTTTCTGCAGATCCTGATGCCTTCCAGCACACCGTTACAGCGCAGCTGGTGCATCACCAGAGGATTCTCCATGGCCCCAGGAGTCTTGGTCTCATTGGGGATGATGCAGCGTACAAAATGGGGGTGAGTAGACCTCAAGTTGGTCATCAGCTTGTTCAGGTTCTCCTGTGAGTGCACCAGAGAGGACAGAATTGATTGCCAGTTGCTGTAATAACAACACCTTTATGAATATAAACAATATAGTGCCATATGGTTGAGGATGCTGTGTTTCTCTTACCCTGTGCAAGGCTGACACAGTTTGGAAGGATGAACCTTTCTTCTTGGAACCACCTTTGCCCTTCCCACCAGTCTCTTGAACTAAATATAATATTTATCATTAGACTTTCAAAATCAAAATATATCGAAGATATGTTTTTAGATTATTCTAAACAGCACAAGTGACACACAAAAAAGTAAATGAAGAGTGGTTCCTTTGAAGTTTTGCATTTATATTCAAAACTTCTTCATTCCTCATTTCAATCTTCCACATGATAGATTGATAAATATTTTTAAACTCAGATGCTTGTTCCCTTTTAAATACAAACCTGAATCTGCTCCAGCATAATTTGCAAAGAGAGTTGCGAGCAGCTTCAGAGTAGATTTTTGATATAGTCCTACAACGGTCTCATTCAGAGGATCCTTGTTCTTCACCAGCCAGTTGTTGATATTATAATCAACAGTTCCAGCGTAGTGCATCAGGGCAAAATGGGCCTCTGGTTTTCCTTTGACAATTCTAGGCTTCTGGAAGTTGTTTGATTTCCCCAGATGGTTGTCATAGAGCTTAGCCTTAAAGGTGGCATCAGAGGCTTTGGGAAACATGCACTCTTCTTCAAGGATGGACATGATACCCAAGGGCTGTCGAAATCATTACGGTATAAAGACAAATGTCATGGCAGTTTTTAAAAGTGGAATGAACAATGCAGTAACATATTTAAATGACAATGTCCTAATACAGTAGTTTATGGTACTTCATAACTCACCTTTTCAATCAGGTCAATACAGGCCTGCAAGTCCATACCAAAATCAATGAAAGTCCACTCAATGCCCTCTTTCTTGTACTCTTCCTGCTCCAGCACAAACATGTGGTGGTTGAAAAACTGTTGCAGTTTTTCATTGGTGAAGTTGATGCACAGCTGCTCAAAGGTGTTGAACTGTAATGAAATAGTCCACAGTACAATCAGGCTAAATAATTTCTCCAAAGAATACTTCATATAGATTACATGCTCTTTTCAAACTCACATCAAAGATCTCAAATCCAGCGATGTCCAGCACACCAATGAAATACTGGCGGGGTTGCTTGGTGTCCAGGGAGTGGTTTATTCTTACCACCATCCATAGAAACATCTTCTCGTACACTGACTTAGACAGTGCGCCAACAGCATAGTACACCTTGGGACGAAGATTATTAGAAATATCTTTAAAACTGAACTTTCTGTATATCAAACTATCCTCCAAAGGTTCCCTACAACTCATTACCTGAGCGACATTTTGTCCCTTGGTGACCCACTCATTTCCGACTTTGACTCTTGGGTGACAGAGACCTTTGATGAGGTCAGCAGAGTTCAGGCCCATCAGATAAGCTACTTTGTCAGCAACTGTTGAGAAGTTTTGGTGTTAATTCATCAAGGTCATCACTACCTTTTAATGTTTTCATCAGTCTTTTATCTCTGTCTGTCTCTGTCTCTAGTTTCTTTTCCAAAACCCTCTTACCCTCAGTGCCATCAGCCTCTGCCTGCTCCTCTCGCTGCTTCTGCTTAAACTTCATGTTGCCATGATGCATGATGGCACCGGTCAACTTGTAAATGCCATTCTTCTCCTCTTGAGTGAAGCCCAGCACATCGAATGCTTCCTGAAAATGATAATGCATGATCAAAAATGCATTTCTGGCATTGTAAAAGTTGATTCCAAGTTCATTTTTGACTGGGATTTGAGGATTTGGCTCACATCAGTGGCCATCAGCTCTTCAGAATCATTGATGGATGTTACTGTTGTCTCTCCTTGGGAGATGAAGGCGTAGTCATAGGGGTTGTTGGTGATAAGCAACATTTCTAAAGAGGGAATGGAAAACATTTGCTATGAAATATCTCACTGTGTTTAAATACAGAAGTAATTATCATTGTTGACGGATCTTGAGATTTGCAGAAATCAGATATATACCCAGAAGTTCAGGCTTTGCCTGAGACAGGATCTGGTAGAAAATGTGGTAGTCCCTCTCAGCTTTGAGCTGGTAGGTCACACGTGACTTCTCCAAAAGATCTGTTGGAGAAATCAGTTGTCATTGTCCTATATTGATGAGTTCCGAGGTGATACCTTCAAATTTGTCACATAAACCATGTTACTTACAAGTTTCAATATCAGCAGACGCCAGCTTTCCTCGGTTATCGAAGTGAATGCGGATAAATTTACCCTGAGAGCATGAAAACACTTCTTATAGTCCAGTTTATTCACTCAATTTACAAATTGCTATTTGCAGTACCGCACTCACAAATCTGGAAGAGTTGTCATTCCTGATGGTCTTGGCATTCCCAAAGGCCTCCAGAGCAGGGTTAGCCTGAATGATTTGGTCCTCCAGGGTACCCTGAATTTGTTGAACAAAGACATAACTTCAGGCTCAGTGCCAAGTATGTAAAACTCAAAAAAACCTTTTAGAAATGATCTTTTAGTGTAATTGCGCTTCACAAGTGATACTTTGTGAAATATTCAGAAATATATTCTGTAACACAGACCTTCTTTTCAGCAGCTGGATCTTTCTTCCCACTTGGGACAGCCGCAATGCTGGCAAAGTACTGAATGACACGCTTGGTGTTGACAGTCTTTCCAGCACCGGATTCTCCACTGAGTTGAACAGAGACAGAAAGTTTTAGGCCAAGATCTATGACCCATAACTACTGAAGAGGTTTTTGTTGGCTGTGTGACTTACGTGATAAGGATTGACTGGTTTTCTCTGTCTGTCAACGTGAGAGATTTTTCAAATTATCGGTAAAAAATGCAATGTCATCATAATTGAATATTTAAACAAGATGAAAGCTAAAGTAGATAATTCACCTGACAGCATGTACTGGTAGGCATTGTCAGAGATGGAGAAGATATGAGGAGGAGCTTCACTTCTCTTCTTTCCTCTATAGGCAACAACCACTTCTTGGTTGTAGACTGGCAGCCACTTGTAGGGGTTGACGGTCACACAGAACAGCCCAGAGTAGGTCTGCCATAATGAGGGATAGAGGATAGTGGGTTGAGATGATGAGGTCTCTCATGAGGAATGAGGAAATGTACCAATTAGGCAGTTGTCTTACATAGATCATCCATGCTGCATAACGCTCTTTGAGGTTAAACAACACGGCGGGCTCATGGAGGAAGGTAAACATCGCCATGTCCTCAATTTTATCAAACTTTGGAGGATTTTGAGGATGGATATCACTCTCCTTCACTGTCACACTCTGCAAAAGAAAATGATACATTTTATGGTCACACTGACCAAAACCTGACCAAATGCTGATGTAGAAATATGTGATCTCCTGCAGAACCTAAAATGTATCTACCTTTCCAAATTCAGTGTTAACAGTGACTTTGTCACCATCGCGACTGGTAATGGAAGCTTTGACGTACTCAACCTCTGGGTCAGGAACAAAGCACTCCTTCTTCATGTCGAAGGGACGAGTTTGAGCTTCCAGACGCTCCTTATCTGATTTTCTCAGATAAGAAGCAGCAGCCCCAAACTCTTTCATGGCAGCATCACCCATTTTTAAACCTGTTACAGATTCACAAAACAGGGCTTGTGTCAAAACTTGTCTTGCATTCGAGTACATTAGCCATCAGGTTACCACATGTGCAACAATGACAAGGTAGATAGTGCAATGGCAGTATTTTGCAATTGCCCTTGATCTATTAACCATGTGCAAAAACTGTACACAAAAAGCATATATTTACTCTCAGTCCTGACTTAAGTTGAGGATGTTATAGTTGTGATTTAAGACTTTTCAGATTCAGATCAAAAGTGGCTTTTACCGAGGGTGGGTTTGGAGTTCAAACAAGACTAGGGTGAGTCAAGGTCTGTGCTGTTCAAACCCAGCAACAAAGCAAAACATTATTTCATTGTAAAAAACATGCTGTACATGTGAAGCATATCACTAAACTTGACCCCAAAACCTGTTACGGCTAAGTCAACACATTTGTCACATTTCTGTTCCATAGTACTGAGTCTTGCTTACCTCACGCTCCACCTTTAATCAAGTGAAGTGTTGAGCTCTGTAGCTGACAGCAGCCCTCCCTCCATTAATAAAGGCTGTTTATCCACCAAATATGGGATGAATTTTTGGAGAAAGGTTGCACATCAAAAAGCGTTCTCATAATTGGGCAGAATATACTGCTGCTATTTGTTGCTTTCACCTTGTGACAAACAAGGCGAGGACGGTGCATGGTACAAAGAAAGGGGAGGGCAAGAGGTGGTGATCAGGGACAAGCTTGATATCAAGTGACTCATTTTCTTCATTTAAATCGCAACTGGTCATTTTACATATATTTTTTGCCAGCTGCTGAGTTGCTTCAATTAGATCTGATGAATGTGATTTTAATAGTTTCAATGTTTAGCTTTGTTTATTGTTGTTTGGTTACTTTTAACAACATAAATTGGTATTTCAACATTTTAAAGGGCATTTACATGTTTAATTTTAATTAGTTACTGTACCTTTTTAACCCCTGTCTTATGTTGATGATGGATATAATGAACTGGTGGCAAGTAATATGAACCTTTTATGGCCTTACAGTATTTTGATGTGGGTGAGATGATCCTTGGTGGATAATATTCTTTAATTATCTAGCAGCTTCAATTTTTGATAACCAGAACTGAAAAGATGGAAAATTTCAAACATGGAAGGAGTCCAAACTACTGTATCTGTATTGTATTAGATTCACATTTATATATGAAAACAAAAAGTGAGAGCAAAACTGAGTAACAACAATATTACCTTTCTATTCCATGATTTAGCATTAATCAATTCAGTGTCTACTCTATCCTAAACAGAGGGGGAATGGACAAGCAAGATTAATGACTTACAGTAATAAGACATATTTGTTCTTCAAACATTGTGCTTTAAGAGCGGCTCTGGACTTGTTGAGATTCCTAATCAAAAAGAATCAGCAAAGGTCAGTCATGTGAAGGGTAATGAATGCATTTCTACAGCCTCTGCTAAAACAATAAAGTGTTGCAGCTGTTGCTGAGTGAGAGCTAAGGTCAGGGTCTTCGAATTATCACTCACCACTGCTCTGCCCAGCAAGGTCTACACCCCTTGTCTCATGGTGTTGTCATGGCATTGTTCCCTTTCCTTTGGCCTTGAGGACAAAGATAACCCTGTGAAATTCTTGCCTGGATTTTTTCTCTCTGATTGAGGAGGGCAGCCTTTGAGGGCAGTGATATATCTGAAGTGCAGTCTCTGATGTCATGACGGACGAAGGGTAACAGGTGCACGGCACTGTGAATTTACCCAGAAACTTTCCTTTTAAACCTGAGCTAGAGTTTCATCAATAATAATATTGAATAAAGAATGCTGAGGCTATTTTCCCATGGACCTTGCAAGAGTTCATCAGAATTTGCTTTCACATTGTTGGACTCATTCTCATTCTCAGCTGTCTAAATCCCAGTGGAAATCTTCATCTATTTTGTGTCCCCTTCGTGGCTTCCATCACCTCACTGTATGGCCCAGAGTTGTAACCAGACTCCTCTAAGATAAGGCCAATTGTTGGCGTCTAAAGTCTTTGATGGAAAGAACAAATGGTGTCACCTTGATACGCTATTGTTAGTGGTGTCTGCTAATTCTAAACATCACAGTTGTACATGTTAAGCAGCTGACACAGAGAAGCCTGTAGCTCAAGGGTAATGATGTGAAAAGGTTGTTTAGTCTTAAGGGCTCAGCAGGAAGAAAATCAAAGCTTACATAGTTTTGTTAGTGCTTTAATGTGGATGACAAAGAATAACATTATGCTATGTATTCATTATTTTATTATGTCTCTGCAAATATCTAAACCCTTGAAGGACAGGCCATGTGAGATCAAGGTGATCATGCAGTGCCAGACAAGTGTTGAGATGATGTCCACCCCTCTCACTTGGCTTCCTCTTCCAGTGCAAGATCTACAGCATCAGTCCCTCTTGCTGCTGCAGAAGAATGAGGTACAGTAAGCCTGTCGGCTGGAGTCAGCTTGAAGGTATATTTAGTGTGAAAAATGCTGATTAAATTTAGTTTGTCAAGATTTTAAATTTGAATGTGCTAATTATGTTTCACTGTATAAAACTGTTTAGAATGAATGCATGGACATGCCTAAGCAATAGTCAACACTGTTTTGTTGTTTTGCTGCATTTTGCATAATACAGCTGGGTGATGTGGTTTGAAATTCTAATATTATTAGAATTGGTATAATTATAACAATATAATTGGTATAATTATAACAATAACAATATAACACTGAAACCTCTCCTCAAAATTATCACTGTTAAAGTAATGTATCTAATCTACATAATGCTCTGATACTGTCACTGAACGAACAGGTAGTGATATAATCTGTTACTTGAACTTAGATGCTTAATAATAAATGACTGCTTGAATACAGTGCACATAAAAAATGCCAGAGGCTCAAAAAGCCTAATTTACCTACAGGTAAACAGACATTTAGACATTTTGTATGTGGTGCCATTCCCACATCTCTGTATAGAGATTCCTAAACAGTTATCATCTGGTTTGGAGGGATATTTTTTACATGGTCATAGTAGATTCATAAATATTACCTATATTAAAAAAATACTGTGACATCTACTACATCCGCATCTAAAGAGTTGCCAGTTTTATAACTGAGATAAGCACTTTTGTTTGTTTGCTTTGTATTAAGTTGGGGTTTTTTTGTGTCAGAATTTTGAAACAAGACAGAACATGGCAATGAAGATGCACTTTATCAAGAAAATTATTATTATTATTATTATTATTGTTATTTTTTAGAAAATTCTTGAACAACTTCATTTCCATTGGAAACAGGTAAAACACCTATACTGGTAATATCACTGGCAGATTTCTTTCACATTCTTTACGAAATTATTTAAGATTATACAATTCATTGAGCTAATCTATTTTGTTCAGAGTTTGTGTTACTACTACACTTTTAGGACTGTTCATGTTGCACACACTAACATTCCAGAATATTTAGCAAAAGGCCAGTAATAGTACTTCTGTTTATAATAGCATCTCATACAGCACCATAAAGGAAAGGACCTTTGCTGAAATTATTCATTTGGATTCTATGGTTCTCACAATGGTGACCAGGTGAAGTAATTTTCAGGCTGCATTCAACCACTGAGTTTTCAAAGGCCAACACAATTTAAATTTCATTATAACTGACAGAATTGAAAGGAATCCATTTCCTCCAAGTTCATTATGGGCAAGGTGACGAAAGCTCTGAAATGGCATTTAGACCGTCATGAGATAATTTCCACCAACAGCATTTCTTTTCTCAGTCTATTTACAGATGGGGTTTTTGCCGTATTTAGGAAGGGACATTTACTACCTGATATACAATTTTTAAAAAAGCCAATAATGTTCCCATGTTGTCCTGATGTATCATAGACTTGGATTCAGCAGGATTTACACAGAACAAAAGCTGCGTTAATTTTTATTCACGGGACATAAAGTATGAGCTCCTACCTAGATATAACTGTCTAGACACTGTCAAGGTAGGGACAACACTGGTAAAACTATACAAAATACTTGGAACATGCTATCAATCTGACAATCTGACTAACAAGTAGTGGCACTTTTAGTGTTCACGGATGTCTTGACAGTAAAAAAAATCTTTGTCAGATTGTCAGAAACTTCCCTGCAAT